>NC_141551.1:46012500-46312500 GCF_021556685.1 Rattus norvegicus
TCCCGAGGCCTTTTTCGGTTTCGCGTCTACCTTGGCAGGGGCGGGCTTGGCGGACAGCCTCGCGGAGCAGCGCTTGGGCTCCGCCTTCCCCACTCCATCCGCGTTAACCTTCCTCTTGGGCATCGTGGTGGCATGGTGGCGCGGGGTGGGAGAGGAGAGGTAAGAAGCCAGATCTGTCACAGAGCTGCACTGCCTAGCCGCCACCACACGAACTGCTCTCTTATTCTCTTGGCTATACCTCTCTGGACAGCTCTTTAGTTCTCCATTGGGGTCAGATTTTGAAGGTCTCATTCTCTAGTCAAATGCCACAGGTAAGATAATTCAAAGTGCAGTGCCCACTAATAAAAGAAACTGAGCTCTAGCTCCAGTGGTGGGACTCAGTATTCTCATGGTTTTACTTTACAAAGGAGCTTATTGAACTTTAAGAGTGCCAAAATATTTACAGTCTCGTAATAGTTTCAAGACAATCTAATGTAACTTAATTAGAAGTAAGAGATACCTTCCTTTAGGACAATGCTATTTCTGATGAAAACGATAGGTAATTTTCAATGTAAAACTTCCTCACTGAATGTAATAGCTGGCGCTAGGAGAGAAGACCCGACTCTGTACCTGCCAATAATTCTACCCTGGTCCATGGTCACTTCGAGAGGAGCGATACTTCAGGTTGTCAGGAGTTCTCAGATATTGCAAATTTGAGCTAGTGTCCCAAGGCTAAAACCTTTTGAGCTTATTGCTTCTTTCAGGCAGCCTCATGGAAAAGGCAGTTTGTGGACATAAAGCTAACTTAGAGAAGTAGTAGGGAGCAACTGGAGTTTCTACCCTTGTGGCTTAAAATTCTGTTTTCTCCAAGCTAAGATAGGCTTCCTTCATGGAAAGCCAACCATACCCTAACTAATAAAACTACGAGGTCTGTGCAATTACTTGCTGTCATTATTTGTCAGTTGAGGTTTTTTTCCTATATGAATATACTTTATTTCTTCTAAAGAACTTGGATTGCCTGCTTTATAGCTTTGGTATCTTTTGTGCATAAAGACACTTACTTTTATAGAGATGAGTGCTATAGATCTTAATTTCTCTCTTTCATTTTTTGGTTAGCTAAAATAAAATTAGCAATGCTTTAAACTACTCAGTGTTCATTTTCTGTTTAACAGTTTATTATGCAATTGTGTTTTCTATTAGCAATTGAATGGTTTTTATTTTTATTTATTGCAATGTTATAAGGGGGCAATTATGATAGAATATGTAAAAATTCCAAGATCATAAATCTATACTATTGCCAAACAACCCAGTAGAACTGATAATTACTATAATGATTTTGTTCAAACTTTTAAAAGAATTTCATACCTATAATACAAATAGATGTGGGGCAGTGGACCATGCCAGGAAAATTGGTAAGGGTGAGTAGGTTCAAAAACCTCATACCTGAAGATGGTGTTTCACTTCCTTGTGTCTAGATTGCTGGCCTGGAACACATGACCACAACTTCCCACATAAGAACATGACCACTGTTCACATAGCACAGGACACAGAATTTTCCCACATAAGAACATGACCACTGTTCACATAGCACAGGACACAGAATTTTCCCACATAAGAACATGACCACTGTTCACATAGCACAGGACACAGAATTTTCCTTGCTAATGAGATATCTAGATGGGCCCTGAAGAGTTAGCCAATAAGCTTCCCTCCCTGGACATTCCTTCATGCAAAAGGTATTTAATCTCTGGGCCACCCTGAGGAAGTGTTTGTACTCATTTTCCATGTTGAACCGTGAATAAGCAGTCTGGACAAGCAAGAACTGTCTCTCTAATCAAGGTCTGCCAAACACCCATCAAAGTGGAGACAGAAGCTGTGGAGACCACCTCCAGTAGATAGGCACAGCCCACAGTTGAGGGATGGGACCACCCACCCATCTCAGCATTTTTAACTCAGAATTGTTCCTGTCCAATGAAAAGACAGGGACAAAAAATGGAACAGAGACTGAAGGAAAGGCCATCCAGAGACTGCCCCATCTAGAGATCCATCCCAGAGACCATACTCTGAAACTATTGCTGTTGCCAAGAAGCACTTGCTAACAGGAGCATGGTATGGCTATTCCTTGAGAGTTTCTACCAGCACCTGACCAATACAGAAGCAGATACAGCCAAGCATCAGACTCAGCCTGTGGACCCCAATGGAAGAGCTAGGGGAAGGACCGAAGTAGCTGAAAGGGATTGCAACCCCATAGGTAGAACAATATCAACTAACCAGGATTCCCTCCCAAACCCCACTCCCGCATTGTAGGCTAGCCTAGCTGGGAATTTCAGCAATCCTTTTGACTTTGCCTCCCAACTGTTGGGTTTGCGAGGTTTTCTTGAGTCTGACTTCTTCAAGTAGGTTCTAAGGATTGAATTCAGGTTCTTTTGGTTTGTGTGGTAAGCCCTTGGATAACGGAGATATCTCTCTGGCTGTTCACCTAGTTCTGTAGATAGCACTGGATTGGTAAAAATTTGAAAGTTTTATTTCTTTTCTTAGCTGGTAAAAAGCTAGCTGAGGTCAGGGGGGTTAAAGAAGCTAGATATTAGGATTAGATGTCATAAATGAACTGGATTAACTTAGTTGGAATGAATGACAACTGTAAACTAATTATCAAGAAACATGACTAAGGTACACATTACCAAGAAGAGGTAAGTGGACTGTAACCAAATACCTTCAAATAACATTGAGTAAAATGTAGATTGGGGATGTTTTAAATCAAACACTTATTTGCTTTTGAATCTTTTTTTTTTAAAGAAAGGGTTTGTTAGAGCTGAAAAGAGAATCTGAGAAGATTTTGTTTTTTCCACAAGAATTATACAAACTCCCAGGAAACAAATAAAAATACACAATATTCCTACATAAATCAGCTAATTATGGTTAGCTTGAAAGATGCATTGGTTCAATTCCAGTTGGACCTTTTCTGGCTTGCTCAATTTCTAGCTTCCAGGAAAAGGCAACATATTAACAAGTCATAGGCAACTTTTCTTAAGAACCATTGGGAAACATCAGTGACTCATTTGGGGGAGTAAACAAAAGGATTTTAAAAAGCTATTTCACAACTATAAATGGACGCTACAAATTTCTTTCTCACAGAACTTTGTAAAACATTTGCCAAAGAGGAAAAGGAAAAGAAAACAAAATGTTTTTCTGTGAAAAGCTCAGAGGAAATCTGTAAAAGCATAGGAACTCTAACATTGCAAATGTTTTGCTTTCAAACAACGTTGGAAGATTTCACATTTGTTTTGGCTGGTTTTGCTTCACGCTGCCCCGCCCTCTTATTTATATACTTCTCAGGGAGTATCTGGTAGGCAAGCCTGGGGTTGCTGACTTCAGCAGTAGTGGACTGATCTTTTTGCATTTCTTCAAGGTTGCCTGGGCCTCATAATTAGATCAAAGTCTTTAACATATGTGAACTTTGAGGTTCAAAGTAGTATTGAAAGACCCCCAGACTTGGGGAGACTCTCGCTCCAGTCACGGGTTGGGGTACCCCCAGGAAACACGAGAAGCCGGTCTTGATGTAATCAGCAAGAGGCAGTTTTATTTACGAGATCTCGGGCTGACACATATCCCACACAGGAGATTGAGTCAAGCCCCGAGCCTCTCTAGGCAGGAGCTTATATAGGGAAAACCAGGGGTTTCGTGTGGATACACATAATTGGCTAATACAAAGGGTGCACAGTTACTTTTGGCATGGAGTTACATCAACAAAGCATACGTGTAATCTAGCATCTCAGCAATGTGGGCAGGGCAACTCATCTCACTGCAGCAGGGGGATGACCCATCCTCAGGGAGTGAAGGAAGGGGAGGGGGTGGCTCCAGATGGCCAGTGTCCTTGGGAGCTGATAGTCAGGCCAGTGAGCCCTATCTCAAATTCTCTCAGGCATGTCTGGACTTTGTTCATGACTAACTTTTAGAAATTTTAACCCTTCAGTATCTGAAATGATACTAAAGAGTATACGAGATTGCTTATTGTACTCTTATCTTCTTAATTTTGAAATAATTGAAAATGTATACAAAATGTCCAAATGGGTGAGGCTAGCAGGACCCTCCTTATCCCAAAAACACCAACTCTCAGAGATTTGACACATTTATTTCTTTGCCTTCTATTTTGTCAGTTTTTTCTTTTTTTCCTAAAGAGTATCTTGTAACTCTACATGTTCTACTATGTACCACAAAGCAAGGGCACATTGTAAAATGGACTTGCACAGGGAGAAAATGAGAAGGCAAAGAAACAAATGTGCCAAAGTATTGAGAGTTGTTGGTGTTTCTGGGATAAGGAGGGTCCTGCTAGTCTCACTCAGAAAATGCACACTGATGGTATCACTAACTAAATCAAAGATCCTTCTTTTAGAACAATATTACTGTGATCCTTTAGACTGGTAAGCCAGCAAGGTATGTCCTGCATTAGCTACCAGGACTCACCAGATCCCTTGAAGCTAATGAGTACCCATCTCTCCTTTCTGTGTATGTCTTTTGTTCCAATTAATTAATCAATTAATCAATCAATCAATTAATTAATTAATTTTACATACTGAAATAGCTCCCACCATAAACAGTCTCATCTTCAATCCCCTTTCTTTTTGTCCTCTAAAAAGGAAGAGGACCCTACTGTATAACAAACCACCCTGGTACATCAAGTCACTGCAGAACTAGGTATATTCTCTCCCACTGAGGTGTGACAAAGCAGCCCAGTTAGGGGAACAGGATAAACATTCAGGAAACAGAGGGTCAACCCCTGCTCCAGTTGTTGGGGACCCATATGGTGACCAAGCTGCATATCTGCTACACATATTTGTGAGGGGGGCTGTAGATACAGCATGTGTATGGTCTTTGGTTGGTGGTTCAGTCTCTGTGAGCTCTCAGGGGTCCAAGTTAGTTGATTCTGTTGGTCTTCCTGTAGAGTCCCTATGCCCTCCAGCTCTCTCGATCCTTCCCTCCAGCTCTTCTGCAATGCTGTGTGTACTCCATCCACTGTTTGGCTGTGGGTTTCTGCATCTATTTCAGTCAGTTATGGGGGGTCGAGCCTCCCAGAGGGCAGTTATGCTCGACTCCTTTCTACAAGCATAGTAGAGTATCACTAACAGTGACAGGGATTGCTTTTTGCTCATGTATGTATGTATATATATATATATATATATATATATATATTGCATATCTTTTTTTTTTTTTGGTTCTTTTTTTCGGAGCTGGGGACCGAACCCAGGGCCTTGCGCTTCCTAGGTAAGCACTCTAACCACTGAGCTAAATCCCCAGCCCCTATATTGCATATCTTTACATACATTATTAATTTTTAGGTGGCTTGCTTGATCAGAAGAGAGAGAAATGCTGCTGGAAAATTTGATATATTTAAAAGGTGGTCTTTAGGCCATCAGTATTCTCTCTCAGTATCATCTAAAAATATCTACTTTTGTTGCCTTCGTGTTGGGGACTATTTTAATTTCATTAACATTTTATTGATTATCAAGCTCCTACTGACTACAATTTATGCTTATTGATTACTTTTATCTTATGTGGATGACCACTCTGGTGGTTGGCAAACCATATTTTACAATTTCCTTCACATTTTGTACCTCTTCTCTTCTAATTTTTTAAAATTTTTCCTCTGTATAGACATAAATGAGTAATATATTTATATAAATATATGTAAACACTTATTTTCATTTATCTATTTATGAAAGCATGGAACAAATTAACTTGTGTTTTATTTATTGAATTGTCATAATATTTTAATTATTATTTTGATGTTTACATCATCATAGGTTGATCCCTCTATCATGCATGCTTCTAGCTTTTGATTCCTCTCTGGTATAACATGTTCTATCCTCATCTTAAATGTTCATTCTGTATTCATTGGTCTCAGCTCCATAGTAAACCACTTTTCCAAGACATCATACTTCCTTCAAGATAAGTTTATTGATTAAAGGTAAAATCTTATTGTTTGGTGTGCATATTGATAGAAAGATTCCATTCCTCGTGGTTTCTCTTAGCAAAAGGAGTATGGACTATCTACAGGCATAAAAATGTAAATGTAATTATGATCTATATAAATTATATACTTAAAAAGCATCAAAGGCATAAAAATATATGCTTATAAATTTATGCCTTTTGTGTACATGTACATAGTCATGTATATATCTAACTTTCATGTAAATTTATGTACACACAATCCTGGAAGTCTGAACTTCTCTTTGATAGTTACTTATCATTTTGTATGTCACATGTGGGAAGACTGTGAACATGCTGTACCATGAAAAACCTGTGGTTGATGTAGGGCAACTTGCTGGATTTAATGCTTCTCTTAACCACGTTGGTCCCAGAAAATCAAACATATATTGCCAGGTTTGACCTGAAGTGACTACCTGTTGAGCCATCCTGTTGGGCCTGTTGGCCCAAGTCTGAACATCATATGTTTAAAAGTATTTGTTTTTAAATGGAACACTGAGGACACAATAAGAATTTCACTGAAATTTAGTTTTCAGCTACTTCTTTCACAGCTTAGTTCTTTTGAGACCAAATAATAGCATGAAAAAGCAAGTGTTCCCTTACTGCTGCAGACAGTTGATTGTGGTCCTCCAGAGAAAGCTTGGCTTCTGTTTCTTCCTTCCCAATGGAGCAGGTGTTCATTTGAGACAGCTGGGAAAGTACTTGGGCATCTCTTGGTACTCATTTGCTCAATTTTAAAGTTAGTGGAAAAGTTTTAGCATGTGGAGTGGGAAATAAGAACTCTCAGCTTTCAGCAGAGTGTTCTAGATTATACTACCATAATTGACAGCCAGAACAGTAAATCACAGAAAATGAAGGGGGGTTAGGATGTATAGAAAGAAACTTGTCTCAGTTTTAGAGATAGGAGAGTAGGGTTGTCACTGGAACCCACATGAAGAAGCAGAGGAAAAGTGGTGGGTGTTATTTTGGGTCCCTGGTATCCCTGCCTCTGTGAAGATGTTTTAACTAGCCATAATGGTAACTTCTTCATAGGAACCTCCCTTTGGAGAAAATGTTATTTTGTATAGTTCATGGCCATGCACCAACAGTTTGTATTGAATGACAGATGAATGAAGCAATATAATTGACCAATCCTTGATTTCCAGCTGAGGGCCAATGTAAAGGGACACAGGTTTCAGAACTTAGTGGAATTTGTAACTTCTTAGTTTCTGCTCACCTAATTTTCATCCTCTTTCCCACAGCTGCTAATCCTGATAGCAATCCCTAATCAATGCCCAATTCTTGTTTTTATTAGATAAATTTCTTTATTTACATTTCAAATGTTATTCCCTTTCCTGGTTTCCTGTCCATAAGCTCCCTATCCCCTCTCCTTCACCCATGAGGGTGTCCCCCCTTCCATCCCCCTTACCACAGCCTCTGACATTCCCCTGCACTGGGAAGTCCAACCTTGGCAGGACCAAGGGCTTCTCCTTCCACTGGTGCCCTACAAGGTCATCCTATGCTACATATGCAGTTGGAGTCATGAGTTAGTCCATGTATAGTCTTTGAGTAGTGGTTTCTTATGGTTGACTTCTAGAAGAATGAGTTGTAAAACACTTAACTGACAAATGAATAACATGTCTTAATTCATTGGTCCAAAAAAGGATCTAATCTGAGTTCTCCTTGTACCAGTGAGGATTCTATTACTGGACAGAAAGAGGAATTACACATACTCAATTTCATCTACGACTTCTATTTTATTTTGAAATGATTTTCAAAGGAGAATGGCAGTAAAAGATGCATGCTGAGGGAGTAGGGCTATGGACCAGAAAAGCAAAAGCATACAAAATTGGATGCTTGCATCAATTGTTAATTCAAGAATGACCATGTCAGTACTTTTGGGGAAAAAACAAATGAAATTTTTTTTTAGTTTTTTATTGGTTATTTTATTTATTTACATTTACATTTATCCCCCTTCCCAGTTTCCCCTCCATAAGCCTCCTATTCCGTTCTCCCTCCCCCTGCTCTGTGAGGGTGCTCTCACCCACCAACTCATTCCTGCCTCGTGGCCTAGCCTTCCCCTATCCCAAGTCATCTAGCTTCCATAAGACCAAGGGGCTCCCTTCCCAGTGATGCCAGATAAGACAATCCTCTGCTACATATCCAGCTGGAGCCATGAGTACCCCCATGTGTAATCTTTGTTTGAGCTTTGGGGTGGTCTGGTTGGTTGATATTGTTGTTCTTCCTATGAAGTTGCAAACCCCTTCAGCTCTTAGAATTCTTGCCCTATTCCCCTTTGAGGTCCCTGCGCTCAGTCCAGTGTTTGGCTGTGTACATCCACATCTGTATTGGCCTGGTTTGGCAGAGCCTTTCAGGGGACAGCTATACCAGGCTCCTGTCAATAAGCATTTCTTGGCATCAGCAATAGTGTCTGAGTTTTGTGTCAGCAGATGGGATGAATCCCTAGGTGGGGCAGTCTCTGGATGGCCTTTCCTTCAGTTTCTGCTCCACCCTTTGTCCCTGCATTTCCTTTTGACAGGAGGAATTCTGGGTTAATATTTTTGAGGTGGGTGGGTGGCCCCGTTTCTCATCTGGGGGCTGTGCCTATCCACTGGAAGTGGTCTCTACAGTTTCTATCTCCCCTTTGTTGAGTATTTTGGCTAAAGTCCTCCCTGTTGGGTCCTCGGAATCTCTTGGGTCCCTGGCATCTGGGACTCTTTAGTGGTTACCTCCAGTCCCCCTCCCACACTACTAAATACCTACTTTCAAATTCCTGACCCTGCATATTTCTCCTCCATCTACTTCTGTATCTGAACTGGAACTGGCCCCTCCTTTTGCCTTCTCCTTCCCCTCTCCTGCCCAGACCCCTCTCTTCCTCTACTCCCTAGAGATTACCCCACTGAGTAATACTCTAGCGTCCACACTTTGGTGCGATCTTCTTTCTTCTTGAATTTCATATGGTCTGTGAGTTGTATCATGGGTATTCCTAGTTTCTTTTTAGCTAATATCCATTTAGTAGTGAGTGCATACCATGTATGCTCTTTTGTGACTGGGTTACCTCACCCAGGATGGCATTTTCAAGTTCCATCCATTTACCTGCAAATTTCATGAAGTCATTGTTTTTAATAACTGAGTAGTATTCTATTGTGTAAACATATCAAATTTTCTGTATCCATTCCTTTGTTGAGGGATGTCTAGGTTCTTTTAAGCTTCTGACTATTATAAATAAGACTGCTATAACATAGTGGAGCATGTGTCCTTGTTATATGTTGGAACATCTTTTGGGTATATGCCCAGGAGTGGTATAGCTGGGTCTTCAGGTAGAAGAACTATTTCCACTTTTCTGAGAAACCACAAGACTGATTTCCAGAGTGGTGGTACCACCTCGCAATTTCACCAGTAGTGGAAGAGTGTTCCCTTTTCTCTACACCCTCGCCAGCATCTGCAGTCACACGACTTTTTGATTTTAGCCATTCTGATTGGTATGCGGTGCAATCTCAGGGTTGTTTTGATTTGCATTTACCTGATGGCTACGGATATTGAACGTTTCTTTAGGTGCTTCTCAACCATGTGAGATTCCTTAGTTGAGAATTCTCTTTGTAGCTCTGTACCCCACTTTTAATAGGGTTATTTGGTTCTCTGGTGTCTAACTTCTTGAGTTCTTTGTATAATTTGGATATTAGCACTCTATTGGAGATAGGGTTGGTAAATATCTTTTCTCAATCTGTGGATTGCCATTTTGTCCTTCCTATTGACACTGTCCTTTGCCTTTCAGAAGCTTTTCAATTTTATGAGGTCCCATTTGTCACTTGTTGTTTTTAGAGCATAAGTCGTTGGTGTTCTTTCCAGGAAAACTTCCCCTGTGACAAGGTGTTCAAGGTTCTTTCCCATTCTCACTTCTATTAAATTCACCACAGCTGGTTTTATGTGGAGGTAAGGGATCCACTTGGAAATGAGCTTTGTACAAGGAGATAAGAATGGGATAATTTGCATTCTTCTACATGCTGACTGCCAGTTGAAACGGCACCATTTGTTGAAAATGCTTTTTTCCATTGGATAGTTTTTGCTCCTTTGTCAAAGATCAAGTGACCATTGGTGGGTGTGTTCATTTCTGGGTTTTCAATTCATTCCATTGATCTACCTGCCTGTTTCTGTACCAATACCATATCGTTTTTATCACTATTGCTCTGTACTATAGTTTGAGATCAGGTGTGGTTATTTCCACAGAAGGTTTTTTGTTTTTTGTTTTTTTATTGTTGAGGATGATTTTGATATCCTGGGTTTTTTGTTATTCCAGATAAATTTGAGAATTGATTTTTCTATCTCTGTGAAGAATTGAGTTTGATTTTTGATGGGATTGTATTGATCTGTAGATCACTTTTTGCAAGATGGCCATTTTTACTATATTAATCCTGCCAATCCATGAACATGGGAGATCTTTCCATCTTCTGAGGTCTTCTTCATTTTCTTTCTTCAGAGATTTGAAGATTTTGTCATACAGATCTTCCACTTGCTTGGTTAGTATTATACCAAGATACTTCATATTATTTGTGACCATTGTTAAGGGTATCGTTTCTCTAATTTCTTTCTCAGCCTGTTTATCTTTTGAGTAGAGGAAAGCTACTGATTTCAGTTAATTTTGTATCCAGCCACTTTGCTGAAGTTGTTTATCAGTTGTAGGAGTTCATTCATGGACATTTTTTTTTTTTTGCGGCGGTGGGGGTCACTCATGTATACTATCATATCATCTGCGAATAGTGTCTTACTGATTTTAGTGGGATTGCTTCAAGTTTCTATTTCATTTGATGTCGCCTATTGACTTGCAACATATTTCTTTTATTATACTTAGGTATAGACCTTGAATTCTTATTCTCTCCAATATGTACAGCATGAAGGGGTGTTGTATTTTGTCAAAGACTTTTCCAGCATCTAATGAGATGATCATATGGTTTTTGTTTATACAGTGTATTACATTGATGGATTTCTGTATATTTAACCATCCCTGCATTCCTAGGGTGAAGACTATTTGATCATGATGGATGATCGTTTTGATGTGTTCTTGGATTCTGTTTGCAAGAATTTTATTGAGTATTTTTGCATCAATATTCATGAGAGAAGTTGGTCTAAAGTTCTCTTTCTTTGTTGGGTCTTTGTGTAGTTTAGGTATTAGTGCAAATGTGGCTTCATAGAAGGTACTATGTAGTGTTTCTTTTGTATTTTATGAAATACTTTGGCAAGTATTAGTATTAGGTCTTTTTTGAAGGTCTGATAGAATTCTGCATTAAAACCATCTGGTGCTGGGGAGTTTTGGTTGGGAGACTTAATGATTGCTTCTATTTTCTTAGGGATTATGGGACTGTTTAGATGGTGTATCTGATCCTGATTTAACTTTGGTAATTGGTATTGGTATAGAAAAAACATTTCATCTATATTTTCCAGTTTTGTTGAGTATAGACTTTTGCAGCAGGATCTGATAATTTTTTTAATGTATACATTTTCTGTTGCTATATCTCCATTTTCATTTCAGATTTTGTTAATTTGGATACTGTCTCTGTGCCCTCTGGTTAATCTGGCTAAGGGTTTATCTATCTTGTTAATTTTCTCAAAGAACCAGCTCCAGTTTTTGTTGATTCTTTGTGTAGTTCTTTTTGTTTCTACTTGATTGATTTCAGCCCTGAGTTTGATTATTTCTTGCCATCTGCTCCTCTTGGGTGTATTTGCTGCTTTTTTGTTCTAGAGCTTTGAGGTGTGCTGTCAAGCTGCTAGTGTATGATCTGTCCAATTTCCTTTTAGATGCACTCAGAGTTATGCGCTTTTTCTCTTAGCACTGCTTTCATTGTGTCTCATAAGTTTGGGTATGTTGTGTCTTCATTTTTACTAAATTCCAAAAAGTCTTTATTTCTTTAATTTTTCTTTATTTTTCCCTGACCAAGTTATCATTGAGTAGATAATTGTTATGCTTCCCCGTGTATGTGGGCTTTCTACTGCTTTTGTTGTTATTGAAGACCAGTCTTAGTCCATGATGATCTGATAAGATTCATAGAATTATTTGAAATCGTCTTGTGTCTGTTGATGCTTGTTTTGTAACCAATTATACGGTCAATTTTGGAGAATATACCATGAGGTGCTGAACAGAAGGTACAAACTTTTGTTTTAGGATGAAATGTTCTGTAGATAACTGTTAAGTCAATTTGCTTCATAACTTTTGCTAGCTTCACTGTGTCTCTGTTTAGTTTCTGTTTCCATGATCTGTCCATTGGTGAGAGTGGGGTGTTGAAGTCTCCTACTATTATTGTGTGAAGTTCAATGTCTGCTTTGAGCATTATTAGTGTTTCTTTTACACATGTGGGTGCCCTTGCATTTGGGGCATAGATTTTCAGAATTGAGAGTTTCTCTTGGTGGATTTTTTTTCCTTTGATGTGGATGTAATGTTCTTCCCCATCTTTTTGATAACTTTTGTTTGAAAGTCTATTTTATTGGATACTAGAATTGCTACTCCAGCTTGTTTCTTGGGACAATTTGCTTGGAAAAAAATATCCAGTCTTTTAGGTAAAATCTATATTTGTCACCGAGATGTGTTTCCTGTATGCAGCAAAATGCTTGCTTCTGTTTTTGTATCCAGCCTGCTAGTCTATGTCTTTTTATTGGCAAATCGAGCCCATCGATGTTAAGAGAAATTAAGGACTAAGGGTTGTTGCTTCCTGTTATTTTTGTTGTTAGAGGTAGAATAATGGTTGTTTGTTCTCTTCTTTTGTGTTTGTTGTGAGAAGAATAGTTTTTTGCTTTTTCTTGGGTGTAGTTTCCCTCCTTGTGTTGGAGTTTTCTTTCTATTGTTCTCTGAAGGCATTATCCTTTTAAGGAATTAGAAACATAAAATATATATCTAAGTTCTACTCTCCCCCTGGTGAGAGTATCTTAAGTAAAATGGCTCATCGTTTTTCCTAGCTACTTGTGTGCCAGTCCTCTCAGGATGTCTCCATAGCTAAATATAGGTGTCAACGTGACTTGCACATAGGCATATTGTTCACCAGAGTGATTGATAAAGGCTAGGATTGGCAGAAGTTGCCTGAATAGGCTGGACCGGGGCCCCTTCCACAGATGTAGCAGATGTGCAGTTTGTTTTTCGTATGGGTCCAATAACAATTAGAGTGGGGCTGTCTCTGACTCTGTTGCCTGCCTTTGGATCCCTTCCCCGTAGTTGGGCTGTCTTGTCTCGTCTTGGTGGGAGAGGACCACTTAGTTCTGCTGTAATTAGCTGTATCATACCCATGAAGCCCTGCCATTCTCTGAGGAAAAGAGGTTGGGGGAGTGGAGAAGGAGGTGGTGGGATGGGAAAAGAGGAGGGAGGTCCTGCAATCAGGCTGTAACATAAGTGAATACATTAAGGAGAAAAAGAAACAGAGGCCCAGAAAATTAAAAAAAATATCTCGTCTGCTTAGTCGAGTTTGCTTAAATCTTGGGCTCAACTGAGAGAGCTCATTGCAAATACCCTTGTACAATGTCCAGTTAATTCTCTAGCATTTTCCTTTTGGATCTTATCCACCTGGTTCTGACCAACAAGTTCATTAAATTTGATTTTGTTTTTGTTTAAATGGTTTTCAAATGCATTGAGGTACCTCATACCACCTTGGTGCTTTGCACAGTATTATCTTTTTTTGCATCTTCTCTTCCTTATCTTTCTTTAAGATGCTTCACAGGTACTTGTCTGGCCTCCTCTTAAGTTCCACAATATTGATTTATTGATTTATACTTCTGGTATTTATTTACTTTTTGTGTGTGACTGCTCAATTGACTTTGTCAATAGACTATGCATTCCTAGCTTTTCAAACAATACCTGCCAGATAATATATAACTTCAGTATATTTTCTCTACTAAATAAGTTCCTTGAAAACTAGAAGAGAATCCTCTTTTATGGTGTGTTCTACTGGTTTTTGTTAAACCATGCTAAAGATGTTGTACAGTTATTATCATTTAAGCATCCTGCTTTAACTCAAATACACAGATACCATTTTTTTCTAGCCCTATCCAAGCTTCTGAATGAAAAGAAAGGGTTGATACACTTTGTCACATTGGAAACAAGATCAATATTGGCAAATTGGATGTAGATTTTTCTGGACCTGTAGAAATTCTATGTTAAATAAAAAAATGCACACAGAAATTCTTACTTGAGAACAACAAATATTCCTAACTTAAAAGTATCAATTAATTAAGAGTTTTTCTAAAGGCTAAAGTCAGTGACACTATTTCCAAGGTGACTTACTGAATCCTTTCTCCTACACTGACCCTGAACATCCAATCACCTCAATACAAAAATTTTCCAAATTTTTATTACTGTATAAAATTTTCAAATAGATTTACATTTTACAGAAGATAAAAGAACTATCTGTGTAAATAAATAATCCATTCAGTTTATATTAAGAAGAACCTCAAATATCTTGGGGATCAAAGAGGACACAGAATTGTCTATGTTTGCAGATGTCAAAATCTCCAAGGGCATCTTTGTTTAGATCACCTTTGTATTGCCATGGAAACTATTTTTCCCATGTCTAGAAAATGAATTATGGGAACACTAATTTTGTTCCCATGGAGATCTAGAAGCTCAGATTAAGCATATCTTTGGAGTAATAGTCAAATATGGGATATTGTCTTTCTTTTAAACGATGATATATTTAATATACTAAGGAATGAAATAATTACAAACTTAAAGATGAAAATGTGATGCAGGGATCAAGCTGATAGTGTCGTATGTTTTATCAACAGCTAAAAGTCAGTTGTAGAATCTGCCAAAAGACTACCTTGCTCAAAAACAAGCAGTTTGACGAATGGAGAGGCTACTCAATGCTAGAGCTATATAACTATACTAGGAATAAAGAAAGTTTATGATGAGTCTCAAGGAAGCATCAGGTATTAGCTTTGTGTGTGTGTGTGTGTGTGTGTGTGTGTGTGTGTGTGTGTGTGTGTGTGTGGTTATTTCCAGAATGAAAGGAGTAAGAGATCAAGCCACTAATTTTCTGGCCCTAAAACTTAATTTAATTTCTCCTTTTAGTCTTGACAATGTTATCATTAACTTTCAATCCTCAGGAGATTCTTAATGGTCAACTTGATTTCTTGCAATAGTTGGCTAAAATCAATTACAAATTCCTAAAGCATTCTCTATCTCCAACTTGCCCTGTGCTGATGCCTATCATCACTGAAAACACATGGATTATACTGATTTACTTTTTCCTATAAGCTTATTCTCCTCTCTGACAATTGTCTTATCCTTCTATTCATAACAACCACCACTGTAGTTAACAGAGAAAAGGACCATAACCATTTACTTCCAATGAATTATTCATGTTTAGAATGGGGATTTGGGATAAAGCCATCCTCTTACCCTTTCTATATGGATATAGAGTCCTTAGAGGTGAAAATTATGAAGCAAAATTAGGTGCACAGGGAAATTAGAGACAAAGTACAGTAGCTCTAGTTTTGTATTCAATAGCCATTACCCCTTAAAAAGACATCTATGCAAATGTATTCTTAGTTGCCTCTTGAGGAAGAACTCATCTGAAGAAGGATGAGCATAGAATGCAAACTGAACCCAGTGATAAAAATCACAACCCTGCCTGTTGATCACATCGAGTTTTAAGTGTCCTTGTTATTATTTTACATGAAACCCCTAGACAAGATTACATAAATTCTTTTTAGATAATAATGCTATTGTAATAAATTCATACATGTTTATAATACCAGTTCTTCAAGAGTAACATATAACTGCCACAACTTTATCCACAATCAAGAGCGTGAATACATCAGTCATTCATGACAACAGAAGTGCTGATCTGGCTGGAGCTGGCTTGGCATGGGTGTACAATAGGGCAAACCTTTGCACTTTAGTAGCCTTTTTGGGTTAATCCATCCTTTAGTGTCTTATACCTATACTCACTTGTACATGCATGTGATTAAAATAAGATTCATTATAGGATGGGAGAAGTAACTGCACCTGTCAATCAAAAGAGAGAACTGCCAAAAGTACTCTCCTTCTCTTATACCTCATAGACAAAAGCACCAAATAGTAATTGGGGCCATTGAGTATTCTCATTCCCATGGACCTCTGTTAATTTTTGTTTTAAAGGGACAATGTGTGTGTTTTTAATATATATTGTCTCTTTGCCCTAAACACAGTATCTTGTTTCTATAGAAAAAAGATTTCCACAATCAATATATAATCGGCTTATTTATTAATGTTTCAATAAGAACTCTACTTTGAAGATGGTGCTTGGATACTTGTATATTTAATTTAAATATTGATATGAATGTCTAAGTTTTCTGCTGTCCTATCTGTATCTTGTTCTTTCTTCTTAATTTAGATTTGTAACTCATGCCTTAATCATCTGTTTATTTTTGTTGTTTTCCATTTATATCACTTTATACATGACCTTTGGTAGCTATCCTTGCCACTAGGACATGCCTTTAGGCAAGGTATTGTGGAACATGCCTTTTATCACAGTCCTTGGCAGGCTGATGCTGGTGGATATCTGAGTTTAAGGCCAGGTTGGTCTGCACAATGAGTTTCAGACCAATCAAAGCTTCATAGTGAGACTATTTTTCTTAAAGGAACCAGAATAAATAAGTAAATGAATAAATAAGTAAGAAGAATTTCACATTTTATCCATATAATGCATGACTCTCATAATAATATAATTCTAATTTCTTCTAATCCTTGTGTTGTTATACATTTACTTATGGATGGACAATAACTATGCAGTGTATTGTTTTTCCTTTAGAGCCAGTTACAATTCAGATCAGTCAATAACCCGGACATCTGCCTTTACATCTAGACACAATGCAGCACAGTTGGGAGTTTTGGATTTGAGCACTGATTGAGTTTCTCAAAATATTTCCTATGACATATCTAACATATAATAGACAGGCAAATAAGCACTTTGTAAATCAATGAACTCATGTTCTTTCTGAAAATATAATTGTATAGGTCTTACAGAAGAAGAGAAAAAGGATATAATTTACAATTCTATATGCCTGCTTGATTGAAGATTGAATAAATACTTTTATTCTAAAATAAAACATGTTTACCTAAATTCCCAGTGAGTTAGGTAGGGGGTTGGCATTGAGACAAAAAGAAAAAAGAAGAGATCAAAATAAAGTATTTCAACTTTTACTGAATATAGCAGAGTATCTGAATAGTTTAATAGTCTTATAAAGTAAATGATAATTCCATTGCAAAGGCCACAGATATGAGGTATAGAGACTCTAAATGACAGACTTCAACAAGGTTAGCCTGTGCACCTGCCAGATTTGGGGAATTATTATTCAGATATTCACTGTTTCCTTGTTACATTACACTGGACCACTTTCATCCAGCACCAGTAAGGCAAACTGAACCAGGCTACTTTCACTTTTAAAACTGTGACAGCATATTATCCTCTCACTTGTAAGGTAACACAGCCTAAATCTGTGGTTCTCAACCTGTGGGTCAAGACCCCTTTGGGAGTTGCTTGACCCTTTCACAGAGGTCATCAAAGACCAATGGAAAACACAGATATGCACATTATATTTCATGACAGTAGCAAATTTACAGTTACGATTAAGCAACGAAAACAATTGTATGGCTAGGAATCACCACAACACAAGGACTTGTATTAAATGTTCACAGCATTAGGAAAGTTAAGAACAACTAGTTTAAGTCTATTGACATACTGCATGATGTTTCCCTCTTTTAGTTTTGAGGAAATTAAAAGGACCTCCATAGAAGGCAGTTTATTTCCAAAATTGGACATTTGTGCTCTAATTTTTGGTCTTATTGATATGACATAGTGATAATTTTTTCTTTCCCTATTTACTTATGATTTTAATGTATAACAAATTTAATATTTCATTTAATAAAGTGACTCCAATATAAAGTATAAAAATGGGGTTATTTAGAGCATATTCATTGAGACTAGGATCAAATGAGAGCATGAAATTACTAGACATGATAAATTTGATAGGACTTCAAATGGAGATAGTTGAAATTTCATTAAACAGAGGTTAGGCATTATCTTCAATGACATCTCCAGTGAATCTTCAGAAAAGAGTGTCATTGGCAAGTGTGTTGCATTGTGATAGTATTAGGGTCTAATGGTTCGAATTTTTCATACCATTTTTATCCTCTACAGTTCATTAACAGTAAATAAAATGAAATTTAGAAAAAATTCTGAATCACTGGTTGAGCAAAAATTGTGTCTGGTAGAGTAATATAGACTTATTTTCAAGGTTAAATCTTGTTTGTTTCTCTTGAATCATTAGATAAAAGCTTTCTTTGCAGAGCTTTTTTTCCCCATCAAAGCTTTTCTTCTTAAAAACAAATCTCTGATTTTATTCTAGACAATCAATATATCATAATAAGCTTTCAAAGGTTTTAAAATTGGCAGATTGTGTGTTTCTGTGTTAGAAGTCCTAGAATCATGACAATATTTTAATATTGAAGTGATTGTTATCATTAAGAAAGCAACAGCACCATTTATTCACACGTCCCATATAAAGTACACAATCTAATAAGAGGAGCAATGAAATGGAATTTGGAAAAAATAAGTCTTCCATGGCTAAAACTCACTTAAGAAATGTACATAATATTTACATATTAAAACTCAAAGGGGTTTCTAATTATTCCATTTCTAGTAAGTGAATGTCACTTTCCAATCTACATAGCTTGAGATTTCTTTTTCTTTAACTAGCTGCAAGAATAAAAAATATGGTGGAAGAAGGAGGGAAAATATAGGGGCAGGTGGATAAAAGGGAGAGCTGGGGATGGAAGTGGAGAGAGGAAGAGAGGAGAGGAAAGAGGCAGAGGAGGATGAGAAGCAGGGGAGCAGGAGGAGCAGGAGGAGCAAGGGGAGCAGGGAGAGCAGGAGGAGCAGGGGGAGCAAGGGGAGCAGGGGAAGCAGGGGGAGCAGAGGAGCAGGGGAGCAGGAGGAGTTGGAGGAGCAAGGGGAGCAGGAGGAGCTGGAGGAGCAAGGGAACAGGGGAGCAGGCAGAAGGAGCAGGATTTCAATTCTCATGCTCCAGGCATTTTATTTTGAGGCCCTGTACTCTCATATCATTTCAGTTTAAATGCTTTCATATTTTAATAAACATTACTTGTAGTTTTTATTGTAATTGTTTATTTACATGTGTGTTTCTGTTCGTGTGCACCCTACAATACCTGTGTAAAGGTCAAAGGAAAACCGGAGAGATTAAATTGTCTCCTTTTACTGTGTGGGCCCCAGGTAGCAAACTTGGGTCTGTGGTTATTGGCATTAAAAGTAATACTGCTGAGACAGGTGGGCACTCCTGAGACTGCAGAGTGGAAGAGACCACCAACACTGCCCACCCCTGCCCACATCCCTGGCCCAAGAGGAAACTGTATACTGCCTCTGGGTTACCTTGGATAAGGGCAGAGGAACAGCAAGTCCACTGCTTTTGAGACACCGCCCGAACCTGAAGGGACTGACCAGATCAAAAGTTCTCTGCACCCAAATCCCGTGGGAGGGAGAACTAAACCTTCAGAGAGGCAGACACGCCTGGGAAACCAGAAGAGACTACACTCTGCCCACATTACTGATTCCAGAGGAAAACACCAAATGCCATCTGGAACCCTGGTGCATGGAAGCTCCCGGGAAAGGGAGGCGCAGATCTTCCTGGTTGCTGCCCCCGTGGAGAGCTCATAAGCAACACCCCACGAGCAAACTTGAGCCTCGGGACCACAGGTAAGACAAACCTTCCTGCTCCAAGTGACCTGCCTGGTGAACTCAAGACACAGGCCCACAGGAACAGCTGAAGACCTGTAGAGAGGAAAAACTACACGCCCGAAAGCAGAACACTCTGTCCCCATAACTGACTGAAAGAGAGGAAAACAGGTCTACAGCACTCCTGACACACAGGCTTATAGGACAGTCTAGCCACTGTCAGAAATAGCAGAACAAAGTAACACTAGAGATAATCTGATGGCGAGAGGCAAGCGCAGGAACCCAAGCAACAGAAACCAAGACTACATGGCATCATTGGAGCCCAATTCTCCCACCAAAATAAACACGGAATATCCAAACACACCAGAAAAGCAAGATCTAGTTTCAAAATCATATTTGAACATGATGCTGGAGGACTTCAAGAAAGACATGAAGAACTCCCTTAGAGAAACACAGGAAAACATAAATAAACAAGTAGAAGCCTACAGAGAGGAATTACAAAAATCCCTGAAAGAATTCCAGGAACACACAATCAAACAATTGAAGGAATTAAAAATGGAAATAGAAGCAATCAAGAAAGAACACATGGAAACAACCCTGGATATAGAAAACCAAAAGAAGAGACAAGGAGCCGTAGATACAAGCATCACCAACAGATACAAGAGATAGAAGAGAGAATCTCAGGAGCAGAAGATTCCATAGAAATCATCGACTCAACTGTCAAAGATAATGTAAAGCGGAAAAAGCTACTGGTCTAAAACATACAAGAAATCCAGGACTCAATGAGAAGATCAAACCTAAGGATAATAGATATAGAAGAGAGTGAAGACTCCCAGCCGAAAGGACCAGTAAATATCTTCAACAAAATCATAGAAGAAAACTTCCCTAACCTAAAAAAAGAGATACCCATAGGCATACAAGAAGCCTACTGAACTCCAAATAGATTGGACCAGAAAAGAAACACCTCCCGACACATAATAGTCAAAACATCAAATGCACAAAATTAAGAAAGAATATTAAAAGCAGTAAGGGAAAAAGGTCAAGTAACATATAAAGGCAGATCTATCAGAATCACACCAGACTTTTCGCCAGAAACTATGAAAGCCAGAAGATCCTGGACTGATGTCATACAGACCCTGCTAAGACTGAACCCCCAGTGAACATGATTGTTGGGGGTAGGGCGGCAATGGGGGGAGGGTGGGGAGGGGAACACCCATAAAGAAGGGGAGGGGGAGGGATTATGGGGATTTTTGCCCGGAAATGGGGAAAGGGAATAACATTTGAAATGCAAATAAGAAATACTCAAGTTAATAAAAAAAAAAAAGTAATACTGCTACCCATGAGCCTCATTGGGCAGTATCAAATATAATAGCATAATAATCTTGCTACATAGGTCCATAAAAGTAGAATATAATATAACCAATTAGGTGAAAATGAATTCAGAGTTTTTTTCTCTTTTTTTGCTATTGTTGCAGAGCTTAAAATATTAATGAATTTTGAATGTTTAATTTTGTTTTCATACATTTAAACCAATAATTCTTACTTATTCAATATACCTTGAAGATTGATAGAGAAATTATATAAGTTTTGCTCAATGGCTAATTGAGTTCCATCAAGGAATAACTTTTTTATTGGTCATAAAGCTAGAAATCCTTGAATTACTTATCTTGGGGAAAATGTCAATGTCTGCAACTATTTTCCTTTAAAACTCAGATCATATTCAAAGAGAATTTCGATGAAAAACACACTTACAGGTCTGGAGGGATTGCTAAGTAGTTAAGGAAAAAGAGAAATAATCTCAACATTGCATAGGAAGGGATGGTGTTAAGAGCTGAGGAGGTGAACATGTGAGAAGCTTAATATTCTCAAAATATATTGTATATAATTCTCAAAGGTTAATAAAAATATTACAAAATAAGTGTTATCTGTCTTGGAGACTATCTGAGTTCAGTTCCCTGCAGCTGCACACCAGGTAATCTGAAGTTATCATTTGGCCTCCAAATTATCTCCACTCACATGTACACCCCCACATCCCCACACACAGTGCCCCTTGCACGTGTAGGATATTGTCTGAATACACATTTTGAAAACATTATATTACGAGTTTGGGGTTAATTTTACTATTTATTGTATTACTTCTAAAAGAATAAAGAAATCCTTATCGGCCATATCTACCTAGTGATCTAACCAATTTATACAGCCATTCTTACACAATTACTTCACCTTCAAATTCCTTCCAGCATTCAAATAAAATGTGAGGCATTGTCAGGGATGCTGATGATAAAGTACAGAGAGAGTTTAATACACACAAACTTGGAAAGTGATCAGTCATGTAAAAATGGTATTCAAAGAATCTACCACCTGGTGATCAAAGCAAATATTTATCCTTCTTCCAAATGTCAGTTACTTGTATCAAATGTTAATATCCTGCTTCTGCATAAAGCAGAATTCTTTCATGTTCCATGTCCATGACTCAGTAAAGAAAAGTATCAAGGGTAGTCTAAATATCGTCTGTGCTCTGTCGCTGGCTTCAGCATCTTTACTGTTTTCAACTACTCTCACTTTCTTAACAGTCCTTACCTCCTCAAGGTCAACTTTAAGGATCAGCTTCACTTCCTTATAACCCTTATAAATGCTTGATGTGAATCTTGTCATCATAGTCACTATAGCAGATTCTTTTATTGGTGGTCCTTGATGAACCATGACTTGTATTACTCCTGCCTCTTTATGATGTTCCAGATGATTCTGAGCTGGACCATTGAATTTTGAGTAGCCAAGATTATAGTAATAAGCATAATGCAAGTGACAATTAAAAATCACACGTGTGTTGGGGCATTTTAGATTATTTTTCATACCCCATGTAAGTTGTTCAGAATTTTTGGATAGTCCTAAGGGGAGGGAGGGATGGAGAGAGAGAGAGAGAGAGAGAGAGAGAGAGAGAGAGAGAGAGAGAAAGAGAAAGAGAGACAGAGAGAGATTGATTTTACACAAATAAAAGTCTCAACCTCACTCCCAGGTTTGAGCCTTTTTATAATAGCTGATAGAGAATATGGTCACACATAAGTGCAGTTGTAGTTTTAAGGTGCTATTTTCCAAAGTGACTTGAGAAATTATAATGAACATAAAACAAAACCAACAAAACAAAAATAAAACACAATACAAAAAGCCAAACCCTAGGTAGAAGTATGGAAAGGAATGTGTACTTTGTGGAGGGTAAGGAATAAGGAAGAGATTAGCTTAGGTGCATGGTAGAAGAACCATGTCATTAGAAAATGCATCAGATAGAAGAATTAGTGGGCTCTATGAAAAAAGTTAAAGACATACATACATACATACATACATATATACATACATACATGTCGAAAAGAGAAAAAAATGGAAGGGAATAAAGAAAGCTTAAATTTTTAAGATAGTGTAAACAGAAACTAACTCTAGCTTATTATTGTCCAAAGGTGCTTAAGAATAACAAATACTAGGGCATTTATTGAAGAAATAATAATAGAAGGATGTGAATATTCAGATATACATTAGTCAAAAATATCTACTCCAATTTAGTGCAAGTCTACCTCAAAGTCCCTTACAATCAAAGTCTCAGAGTAAATGATAAAAAGAAGACTCTCAAGACTTTAAGAGAAAAAATAGGCACAGAAGGGGTGCCTCAGATTCTATAAAGTCAAATTACCCACAGGAACCTTATAGGTAAGAAGGGGGTGATATAAGAGTTTCACAGTGATGAAACAGACAAACAAGTCAATGAGAATTCTATACTATACTGTATTCTCTAGAAATAGGGTGCAATAAAGATGTTGCCAAACTATCAAAAGCTGGCCAAATACAACGCCATATTATTTTCTCAAAACAAGCTAACAGAAATTCTTCTAACTGGAAGAAAAATCTTTCAATGAGTAAAATAACCACGAGTAGTATATAAAGATTATTGATAAGAGTAATTATTATACAAACCCCAAATGCCATGATATTATATTCCTGGCACATAGAATAGTAACACCTTTCATATAAAAAATAAAAAGTAACAATTGTTAAGAGATATGTAGTACAAATGTAATATTGAAAAATGATAAGTAAGCTGCAGGATTTATTGAGAATATTTTCTGTTTTTGTGGGGTTTTTTTGTTTGGTTGGGGTTTTTTTCCCCTCTTTTCCTTATAGTTCTCTCCAGGTTCTACCATTACTCAATAGATAGTAAAGTACAATAGTACAGTCAAAAGATGCTTTAAGTTAGTCTTTAGACAATCACAGAGAAGGAAATGTCTATAAACAAACAAAAGTCAGGTAGGAAGCCCAGTGGGGAGTGATAGGGACACCAACTCACCCTCAAAACATTTTACCCAAAACTTAACTTGTCTACAAGAAATGCAGAGATTGGGGATGGAGCAGAGATTGAGGGAATGGCAAACCGATAACTCGCCCGACTTAAGGCTCATCCCCATCCCATGGACAAACACCAATCCCTGACATTATTAATGATACTCTGTTATGCTTGCAGACAGGAGTCTAGCATGGCTGTGCTCTGAGAGGCTCCACAGAACAGCTGACTCAGACATGTACAGACACCCAGAGCCAAAGAGTGAATGGAGCTTCTCTTGTGGGAGAATAGAGGGAAGGATTGCAGCCCCTAAGGAGATAGGAACTCCAAAGGTAGACCAACATAATCAACTAACATGGACCCTTGGGCCTACACAGGCTGGACCTAGGCCTCCACAGATATGTGTAGCATATGTGCAGCTTGGTCTTTATGTGGGTCTCAAACAACTGGAGTGGGGGCTACCCCCAAAGCTTTTGCCTGTATGTGGGATATGTTCTTCAAGCTGGACTGCTTTGTTTGGCCTCAGTGGGGGCGGAAGTGACTAGCCTTCAAGAAGAGACTTGAAGTGCTGGGTGGGGAGATACCCAGGGGTTCCCCAGGGGGTTCACACTGGCTCAGAGGAGAAGAGGAGGGAAGAGGAGGGGAGGATTATGGGAAGGGCTGACTAGTAAGTGGCAGTGAGCAGGATGTAAAATGAATAAGTTAAAAAAAAAAGTATCAGGAGAAAAATGCCAAAGAATTTACTTAACTGCCAAGGAAGACTGAAATAATGAAAAGAATTAGAAACAAGCAAAAAAAAAAAAAGGTAGAAAACAAGTTACATAATGGTTAGTAGGAAGTTCTCATAGAGAACTAGAATGTTTAGATGGGAAACAAAGCAAAGTAAAACAGTTCACAAAACCACTGTTGATTACAGGAAATTCCCTTTACTCTAAGCTCAGTGGAGAGTGAAAGGTGGGTAGAAGATACTAACACAGAAGCAGAAGCATCCATAGGTATGCGAGGTAAAATAGATGTAACCCCCAAAACTTAGAAACAATAAAGATCGCCATACAATGATAAGTAGGTCTATTCAGTAATAGCAAACAGAAATTCAGGGCATCCAAATATGTAATATAAGCATTGATAGGCAAAGAAGAAAAATATAGACACCAATATGAAAATAGTCGAGGTGTTTAAAATGCTGCTTCCAGTAATGCACATATCAAGCAGATAGAAAATTTACCATGAAATTATAGAGTTGCTTGAACCACAGCTAACCCAACAGAGGTTTAATGAGCATTTCATCCAACAATTGGCAAACACACATTTTTATCATCAACAGTGGAATATTCTCCAGAAACGATCAGGTAATCATGATAGAACACAGAACAAGGCTCGACATTTTTAGAGGATTTAAATCATGCTGAAGATCTTTCCTGTCTGAAAGGCAATAAATCTATACATCAAGTTGAAGAAAAGCTTTGAGAGCTGTAAAAACTGCATGGAATTTTGAGAACTTCATTTTAAACATGGACCAACTCAAGGAAGCTATCAAGAGAGTTCTGGTAATACTTGTTGAAACAGCAAGGTGTGGTGAAACTCACCTGCAATTCTAGTATTGGGGGGCGAAGGCAGGGGATCGCAGTTCAAGGCCTCCTTTGGGTTTACTGGAGTCTAGGCCACCTGAGTACATAAAGCCTGATTGTATAAAATAACACCCTGGGAACCCACACATAGTATAGTATGCCTGTTAAATCCATCATGCCTACGGAGGTCATAGGCTCAAGTGAAGAACTTACCACTTTTGTTTAAATTGACCTACTATCAGACTGTTTTTAAAGTTATACTCTATCTATCTATCTATCTATCTATCTATCTATCTATCTATCTATCTATCCATCTATATTTTTTGCACATTGAGTGTTTTTATTTACTCTTTTGGTTAGCTTTTTTTTATTGGCTATTTTATTTATTTACATTTCTAATGTTATCCCCTTTCCCAGTTTCCCCTCCACAAGATCCCTATTTCTTCCTTCACTCCCTTGCCTCTATAAGGTTCTCCCCAACCCAGACAGAAGTGCTTACTGACAGGAACCTGGTATAGCTGTCCCCTGAGAGGTTCTGCCAGAGCCAAACCAATACAGATGCAGATGTACACGGCTAAACATTGGACTGAGCATGGGGGCTCCAATGGGGAAGTTAGGGCCAGAACTGTAGGAGCTTAAGGGGTTTGTAACCTCTTAGGAAGAACAACAATATCAACCAGTTAAGTATTCTTGTAGCATTTCCCTTGAGAGTACAAACGAGTGGGTCCCCAGGCTCTTTCACGTCTGTTGGTTTGTTCTATCCAGTTTGAATGTTTTGGATGTAGAAGTCTTTGTTTTATCTCCATATATTTTATTTTGTTACACTTAAAAATATAATTCATTATATATATATATATATTATATATATACATATATATATGAATGAAGGGGAAACTATAATCAGGATATATTATGTGAGAAAAAACCTATTTTAAATAAAAAATGCTAAGAAAAGAAAAACGAATTGTGTTGGGATTTTTATAGGGATTGCATTAAATCTGTAGACAGCCTTTGGTAGGATGGACATTTTTACTGTGTTAATTCTGCCAATCCATGAGCATGGGCGATCTCTCAATTTTCTGAGATCATCTTTGATTTCTTTCTTGAGAGACTTGAACTTCTTGTCATACAGGTCTTTCACTTGTTTGGTTAGAGTTACCACAAGATAATATATATATATTTGGGGGGCCAGGGGTGTGTGGCTTAGTTGGTAGAGTGCTTGTCTAGCAGTGGCAGAGCCTACAGGTGACCCTCAGCAGCCTATAAACTGGGAGTGTTAATGCGAGAGGCTCAGAAATTCAAGGTAGCCCTCAACTACTCAGGGAGTCGGAGGCCTGTCTGAGCTAAAGTCCTTGGACCCAGTTTTTTTTTTTTAAAACAAGGAGGTGAGGAGACGCTTTAAATATATAAGATCTCTGGAAAACACAGAAATTCAAAAAGGAATAAAAACCTAATATCTCCAGAGACAATAGCTACTGATATTTTTAAGTTTGTTCTTGCTAGGAATATTTTTGCATAGTTGAGATTATACTGGTGTGTCTTTGGATTTCCTTATTATTCCCATGCACCTGAGTTTTAGATTAGAAGTTAAATTTAAATGTTCTGAAGCTCAGGAAGGACAAACATGCAGAGCAGGAACAGCTCCATCTGACCTTCCACCTCAGGCCATCACCTCTCATCGCACATGAAAGTGATTGTTTCCAATTTAAAATTGTTTGTTATACCCTTCTATAGATATTTTTATATTGTGGTCAGGCTTTGTAGCTTATTATGCAAACCACATGCATTTTCCTATTTTTTAAAAAAATCTTAAAACCACTGCCATAAGGGCCCCCCAATATTTTTTTTGAGTAATAAGGAGTTTCTTTTTTCTTTTTTTTAATTAACTTGAGTATTTCTTACTTACATTTCGTTATTTATTTATTTATTTATTTTATTTATTTATTTATTGTATACATTGTAGCTATCTTCAGACACACGAGAAGAGGGCATCAGATCTCATTACAGATGGTCGTAAGCCACCATGTGGTTGCTGGGATTTGAACTCAGGACCTCTGGAAGAGCAGTTGGTGCTCTAAACCACTGAGCCATCTCTCCAGCCCCTGGAGAGGTTTTAAAACAGCAAACAGAAGAGGACAGAGAGTTGGGAAGGCGTAGGGGAGATGGTGAGTAGGTTGTGGATCTGGGAGGGGTGGGGCATGGGTATGATATAAATACATTGTATACATTTATGCATATCTTACAGAATGAATCAAAATATATTATAAAGGAATTGTAAGAAACAAAACAATGTTGAGCATTTGAGTTACAGAGAAATATTCTACTCTTACTTACATTTCGAGTGTATTCCCTTTCCTGGTTTCCGGGCCAACATCCCCCTAGCCCCTCCCCCTCCCCTTCTTTATGGGTGTTCCCCTCCCCATCCTCCCCCCATTGCCGCCCTCCCCCCAACAATCTAGTTCACTGGGGGTTCAGTCTTAGGAGGACCCAGGGCTTCCCCTTCCACTGGTGCTCTTACTAGGATATTCATTGCTACCTATGAGGTCAGAGTCCAGGGTCAGTCCATGTATAGTCTTTAGGAAGTGGCTTTGTCCCTGGAAGCTCTGGTTGCTTGGCATTGTTGTACATATGGGGTCTCGAGCCCCTTCAAGCTCTTCCAGTTCTTTCTCTGATTCCTTCAACGGGGGTCCTATTCTCAGTTCAGTGGTTTGCTGCTGGCATTCGCCTCTGTATTTGCTGTATTCTGGCTGTGTCTCTCAGGAGCGATCTACATTCCAGCTCCTGTCGGCCTGCACTTCTTTGCTTCATCTATCTTGTCTAATTGGATGGCTGTATATGTGTGGGCCACATGTGGGGCAGGCTCTGAATGGGTATTCCTTCTGTCTCTGTTTTAATTTTTGCCTTTCTATTCCCTGCCAAGGGTATTCTTATTCCCCTTTTAAAGAAGGAGTGAAGCATTCACATTTTGATCATCTGTCTTGAGTTTCATTTGTTCTAGGCATCTAGGGTAATTCAAGCATTTGGGCTAATAGCCACTTATCAATGAGTGCATACCATGTGTGTTTTTCTGTGATTGGGTTACCTCACTTAGGATAATATTTTCCAGTTCCCTCCATTTGCCTACGAATTTCATAAAGTCATTGTTTTTGATAGCTGAGTAATATTCCATTGTGTAGATGTACCACATTTTCTGTATCCATTCCTCTGTTGAAGGGCATCTGGGTTCTTTCCAGCTTCTGGCTATTATAAATAAGGCTGCGATGAACATAGTGGAGCACGTGTCTTTTTTATACGTTGGGGCATCTTGTGGGTATATGCCCAAAAGATTGTGACTATTGTGCAGGGAGTCATTTCCCTAATTTCTTTATCAGCCTGTTTATCATTTGTATAGAGAAAGGCTACTGATTATTTGAATTAATTTTATATCTGGCCACTTTGCTGAAGTTGTTTATCAGCTGTAGGAATTCTCTGGTGGAATTTTTGGGGTCTCTTATATACTATCACATCATCTGCAAATAGTGATACTGTCAGAGCCTTCTGGGTCCTCTGCAGTGTTTCATCCCCCTTGTCAGACCCTTCTGGGTCCCTTGCAGGCTTTGACCCTGCTGAGCCCTGCTGATCCAAGTGGAAGCCTTTTTTTCCTAACAAAGGAGCAGTCTGTCCTGGTAACCACACACCTGGAAGGTGGTCAATTCGATCCTGTCTTTTGTCTTCCCAGTCTTTTGTTTTTTGGGATTTAGGCTGGTCTTCCTGGATTTCTACCCAGTAAATTTGGGACAGTATTCGGTCTTTTGTTACGGAAGCCTTAAGCGTAGGTTTCCCGCTGTGCTTCCCAGATTTTTCCACTGGGTCAACTTGGGGTATATATTTGGAAAATAAAGCTACAGAATTGACATTCTTTCTTAACATGAATAACCCGTGTGTGTGTGTGTGTGTGTGTGTGTGTGTGTGTGTGTGTGTGTGTCTGTGTCTGTGTGTGTGTGTGTGTTTGTGTGTGTGTTTGTGTGTGTGTGTCTGTGTGTGTGTGTGTCTGTGTGTGTGTGTGTGTTAATCCCGCAGGCTTTCGCCCGGTTCTCGGTGCCATGTCGGTGTGGGCATTGACATGATACCTTTAATTCTTCTTTGCAAAAAGTAAAAGAAAACCGAAGCAAAATAGCGAAGACAATTCTCAACAATAAAGAACTGCTGGGGGAATCACAATCCCTGACCTTAAGGCATACTACAGAGCAATAGTCATAAGAACTGCATAGTACTGGTACAAAGACAGGCATGTTGATCAATGGAATAGAATCGAAGGCCCAGAAATAAAACCATGCTTATAGATACTTGATCTTTGACTAAGAAGCCAAAAATATACAATGGGGAAAAAAAGCATCTTAAATAAATGGTGCTGGTCTAACTGGCAGTCTGTATAAAGAAAAATGAAAATAGATCCATATTTGTCACCTTGCACAAAGCTAAAGTCCAAGTGAATCAAGGACCTCAACATAAAACTAGATACACTGAATCTAATAGAAGAGAAAGTGGGAAGAGCCTTGAACTAATTGGCATAGGGGGGGCATTTCCTAAACAGAGCTCCAATGGCTCATATTCTAAGATCAAGAATTGATAAAGGGAACTCATGAAACCTGAAAGCTTCTGTAAGACATAGTCAGTAGGACAAATCGGCAACCTACAGATTGGGAAAAGACTTCACTATCCCCACATCTGAGAGGGTGAATATCCAAATATATAAAGAATTCAAGGAGCCAACCACCAAGAAACTGAACAATCCTCTCAAAACATGAGGTACAGAACTAAACAGAGAATTCACAAAAGAAGAATCTTAAATGGCCGAGAAGCACTTAAAGAAATATTCAAAGTCCTTAGTGATCAGAGAAATGCAAATCCAAATGACCTTGAGGTTCCACCTCACACTCATCAGAATGGCTAAGATCAAAACCCCAGGTGACAGCCCATGTTGGTGAGAATGTGGAGAAAGAGGAACACTCCTCAATTGCTGGTGCGATTTCAAACTGGTGCAACTACGCTGGAAAACAATCTGGAGGTTCCTCAGAAAATTGGAAATAGATCTACCTGAAAATCCAGCTATACCACTCTTGGACATATACCCAAAAGATGCCCCACATTACAGAGGGGCACATATTCTACTATTTTCATGGTGGCCTTGTTTGTGATAGCCAGAAGCTGGAAACAACCCAGGTGTCCCACAACAGAAAAAGGGATACAGAAAATGTGGTTAATTTACACAATGGAATACTACTCAGCTATTAAGAAAAAGGACATACTGGATTTTTGCAGCCAAATGGATAGAACTAGAAAATATGATCCCTAAGAAGTGCATCATAAGATACTTGGTATCTAATTGCACAAGTTCCCTGAACTATGTACATGTAGTGGCTTCAGTAGTCATATTAGTTTTTATAGTCACCCTCGATTTTATTCACATCAATCTGTTTTCTATTCTCTTCAAATGTCATAGTGAAGATCTTCCCATTTGTAGTTTTCTTGTTAAGCTCTGAGAAGAACCACTGTTAACTTTTTCTCCAAAGACCATACATGGACTGACCCTGGGCTCCAACTGCATAGGTAGCAATGAGTAGCCTAGTAAGAGCACCAGTGGAAGGGGAAGCCCTTGGTCCTGCCAAGACTGAACCCCCAGTGAATGTAATTGTTGGGGGCAGGGCAGTAATGGGGGAGGATAGGGAGGGAAACACCCATATAGAACAGGAGGGGTTAGGGGGATGTTGGCCCGGAAACCAGGAAAGGGAATAACAATCGAAATGTAAATAAGAAATACCCAAGTTAATAAAGATGGAGGAAAAAAAAAGAAAATATGATCCTGGGTAAGGTAACTAAGATCCATAAGGACATGCATGGTATGTACTCACTAATAAGTGGATATTAGCCAAAAACTACAGAATACCCAGCATACAATACACAGAACTAAAAGGGTTAACAAACTGAGCAGCCCAGTTGAGGATGCTTCAATCCTAATTGGGAGGGAGAAGAAGCAATCATAGGAGTGTGGAGAGAGGGAATTAGGTGGGAAAGGGGACAAGGAGGGAAAGAGGGGGAAATGAGCAGGTATTATGTGGGGGGAACAGGACTGAAGCCCCGAGGGCCAGCAGAAAGAATGGAAACAGGCAACCTTGGGGAGTAGAAGAAGGTGTGTGGGGGGGACCCTTCAGAATGTACCAGAGACCTAGGAAGTGAGAGACTCTTAGGACTTAACTGGAGGGACCTTAGATGAAGTGCCTTACAGTGTGAGGAGGGAACTTGTTGAGCTCACCTCCAGAAGAAAGACAGGGCATCAAGTGAGGGATGGGATTGCCATCCCAAAGTCAAAACTGACCCATAATTGTTCCTGTCTGAAAGAGATGCAGGGATGGAAATGGAGAGACACCTGAGGATAAGGAGGTCCAGTGACAGGCCCAAATTGGGATCCAGCTCAAGAGGAGGCCCCAAGGCCAGAAAATATTGCTGCGGCTGTGGTGTGCTCACAAAAAGGACCCTATCATGACCACCCTCTGAAAGACCCGACAAGCAGCTGAAAGAGTCAGATGTATATATTTACATCCAACCAATGGACAGAAACTACTGACCCCTGTGCTTGAATTAAGGAAAAGCTGGAAGAAGCTGAGGAGGAGGTTGACCCTGTAGGAGGACCAGCAGTTTCAACTAACCTGGATCTTTGACATTTCCCAGACACTGGCCCACTGACCAAGCAGCATACACCAGCTGATATGAGGTCTCCAATACATATACAGCAGAGGACTGCCAGGCCTGGTCTCAGAGAAGATGCACCTAATCCTTAAGAGACTGGAGGCCCTATGGAAGTGGGGAGGTCTGGTGGGGTGGGAGCTGGGGGCCATGAGGACATCCTAGTGGGGACATGAGGGAGGAGGTATGGAATAGTGTGGAATGGAGGGGGATAAAATCTGAACTGTAAAAAAATAAAATTTAAAAAGAAAAGAAAAGGTACAAACTAGACATGCTACTCAATGACTTCGGATAGGATGAATAAACTCTAATAAAAAATTTGAAGGTGAATGGAAGGAAGGAAGGAAGGAAGGAAGGAAGGAAGGAAGGATAGAAGGAAGAAAGGACAAGTCTGCTTGCAGTGGTTCCCTTCTTAGTGTGGACTGTTGTGATAATGGACAAGGTTATCCCAAATCTACTTATTTATCCAGTGATAAAAATGAGCTGGAAGGCCTTTGAAAGATTCATGTGATATACAGCACCGACTTCTAACAGTTTTTCCTGTTTTGTGTTCAATAAGGCACTCCCATATCCTAAGTACATGAATTTATGGTATACTTGGGACTAGTCCTGACCAAAAGACTGGCAACTTCCATCACACCCCAGAACAAGGACTAACATAAATACTGTTCTTAGTACTTCTGGACAAGATCACTTTTACACCTAGGCCCTGCCCTATCTTTTGGGTAACTAGGCTGAAGCACTGTATCAAAGAGAGAGAGAGTGTGTGTCATCACAATGGGTATGATGTCACAGACTGAGGGCAGGGTGGTTTGTGAGGTATAATGACAGCACATTTGGTTCCAGTTCAGTTCCTTACTGCTACTGGTGAAATGAAAACCTTGGAGAGCAGTCTTCCAAAGAGATGCCAAGAAAGCTTCCTAGACGATTAGGCTCTCTACCCCGCCACCCTCCTCAAGCTTCTCCTCCCTCTTATTGTTCAAATCCCGTTCAGTTTCTGTTTATGGAACATTCTGCCTATAGACAAACCACAAAAACCAATTCAAATTCTGTTTCCCATACTCTCCATTTCCCTTCTATGAGGCACATAGTCTTGTTCTCTACCTTAACAGCCTGTTCGCCAAACATTTTCTCTATTCCCGAAAGTTCTACTAAGTGTCCTGCTCTCATTTCTCCATTTCCCTATGATGCCAATTTTCCCTCTACTCCTTCTAACAGCCCCACTGAATCATACCCTGTTTTGTCACACTCACCAAGAGGACAGCTACTGTCTGCCAGACTGAATAAGACACACTTTGAAGCCAAGAAGCGGATTTAGCAGGTATGGTACAATTCCAGGTTTCCTTAACTGTGTGTTTCTATTACCCTGACCTGGTAAACACTAGGAAGGCGGGATGGTAAAGATAGTAGTTGCCATGGATCCTCTCAAATTTAGTTTCTCCATTGCACTTTCAGACTCACTGAGAGACATCCAAAAGAATCTAAGAGAAACCAATGTCTTCCAGAAGCTACAGAATCACCAGAAAGCCGTGAAGATAAGACATCTTTGATAGAATTTCACATGATCACTGGATATCATTAGGTTCATCAGGGTAAAAGGAAGAAATCCCTAAGACACAAAGACTGCAAGTGAAGAAGAAGGTTAGGGATGAGAGCTCTCCATGACTGTAATTTCTTCCAGAGAATTAGGAGGCACAGACTCAATACAGATGGACATAAGCTAAGGGGTAGGACAAAGGTGACTGTAGAATTCTGGAATTCTAACTAGTTTGTATGACTGTTGGTGAAGTGTTAAACAATTTCATGATTCAGTTTCTTTAAATATACATGTTATGAAATTACCTCATGAGTTTGAATCAGTTAATGAGGTAGTCCTTACAAAGTGCTATCAATTGATCTTGAAAGGAAATGAAAGGAATTGATGCCCTGTACATTGCATTATTCTTATGAACTAAATGCATAAAAATTTAAAGAATATTTTGCTGTTATATTGTATTCCACAATATATAAAACAAAATATTTTTGTAGTATTGTGAATTCCAGTGCTTTGACTGTGTTTAAACCTAAGATAATAACTAGAGTTTATAAAAGGAATTATAATTATCAATGGAAAGAGGGCTATGAGATGACATGTTTAAATATTCTACTCATCCCAAGATGGCAGACAAGTTGTGGCAGACAAAATATGAACACACTACAAGGGTAACTGCTAGTAAACTACAACAAAAATATTGATTCAACTAGGATGAAGTGATAATGATAATAATATGATAATACTTTAAATTCATCAAATAATTTTTTTCAAGTCCAGTCTACATGATTTGTGTGAACAACTCACATTAAATAGATGCATATACATTCAATGACCCTACCTGTCTATTAAAATTCTGTCCCTGGTGGGTACATAATTCACCTTACCAAAATGGAAAGAATAATATATTTCTATTCAATTGGCTTTCCCCTAGATCAGTGGTTCTCAACCTTCCTAATGCTGACCCTTTAACATAGTACCTCATGATGTCTGTGGTAACCCCAGCCAAAAATTTTTTTATACTACTTTGTAACTATAATTTTGCTGCTGTTATGAATTATAATGTAAGTATATATTTAGGGTATATGATATGAAAACCCTGTAAGGGTCATGATCTACATATTGAGACCCACATATCTATACTTGTCAGTGATGAAAAAGGCCTTTGAGAAATTCATTTAGCCATATTGGTGTGCTATTTTCTATTTCTTTCATTTTTGCCTTAGAAATACCCACCAAGAACACAATTGTTTATCTCTATCTTCAGTCTCTGTCAACTGAAAGAAAAATTGTACTTTACACAAACAGTTTCGATGAACACTCTTACACTTAGATTCCTAGTCTATGTATTTGGTTGTGAAAGATCCCAGTCTGAGAGAGACCCTTACTCAAGTCTCGGGAAATTGCGGACCCCAGACACAGAGAGACCGTTATGGATGTAATAAGCAAAGGCGAGGTTTATTATGGAGACCTATTACAGAGATCTCCGGGCCGACACGTATCCCACGCAGGAGACAGAGGAGTCGACCCCGAAACTCAAAAGTCAGGGGTTTGTATAGGGAAGGCTAGGGGGTTTGGCGCAGTTACACACAATTGGCTAATTTCTGGCGCGGTTATAAGTGATTGGCTCATTCAAACATGGCAGTGAGATTACAGCACAGCAGAAGAGTACGTGCTGACTGGGGCGTTCAGGATTTTAGAAGCCTGGGCTGGTTCCTGTATTCCTTTTTTTATCTTTATGGCCTGTCAGTCTTGGCTGTAGGGTGGGCCCCACCCTGTCTGGACTTGCCTGGGCTTGCTTCTTATAGGTTTTGGCTCTGAGTCTGTGGATTCTGAAACTTATTCTTTTAACTTTATATTTTTAAACCTTAAATCTGTATAATTTTCTTTTCAGTTGTAATGTAGATCAATGGAGGTTATACACACTTGGCAATGGGCAGTCAATTAAGGGATGAGGTGAGTGGTGATCTGTGAGATGCATGTTACATCAAGTCTGGCATAGGTTCATCTCTCTCTGATTTGGGTGAAGGACCAACCTTGAAAAGACTTCTTGTCAAAGATAATAAGAACGTTTCTGAGAATTTTTCCATATCAATCCTTTCTTCCTCCAATGTTTTTCTTCTCTCCTTCTACAAGCCACCTTCACTTTATTCCTTTTAGCCTTATAGCTGCATAAATGTCTCTTAAGCTAATGTAAGTTCTCTCTTCTGCCACATTTTCTTCCTCCTACTCCATCTCAATGATCCATGCCTATCTCTTCTTTCCTTTCTTTTGTCTGAAAAATTACTCACCATCTTTTTTTCCTCCTCTCTTGGTACTACTCATCCCAAGAGCTCTCCTGAGAAAATATCTATTTTCTGATACCTACCAAGTACTGATTGAGGGGAAGAAGCCATCCAGAAAAGCCAGTTTCTTGCAAATGTATTTCAGAATTGTCCTGGGATATGGTTTTCTTTGTTGACCAGATCAACATAGGAAAATAGATAGGTGATTACTCAATAAATCTAGCTAGCATCCCTTTACATTTTTGTTCACATTGATACATCTGCCCATTATGAAAACAGTCAATTTTCAACAAAACCAGTGCCATAAGAATGTGAGTCTTTACAATGCACAGTTAAGTGTAGTTCTTTGTACACACTAAAGTGACTTGTCTCTTGTTTTTCAAAACTCATTCAGGGACTAAAGGAAAATATAACTGGAGAGAGACACTGAATTTCACAAAGATTGGTAATGTACTTCATTTGCTTAGCAAACATTGGTAATATAACATGCCAATGAAGCGCAGGAGAACAGGAGAGGACTCTAGATTGGCCTGGGTTTAAATACGGTCTCAGTTTACCAGTTTACTTGTTTACATAGTTGTGTGATTTTGCTATCCAGTTGCCTTCTCATAAAGTGAAAAGATGTCAAGAAGTGTCTTCTGCATTTATGACAGGAGAATAAGTTTGATTGATGACACTTAAAACAATTCTCATTACAGATAAATTGTTAGACTGTAGATAGATTCATGTGCAAAGAACTTTTTGGTGTGGCATTGGAGGACTAGGATTAAAATTGGACAATTCAGACATAAACACAAAATTCTTAGTTAGTCTTCGTCAGAAATAGTTTAAAACAGCCTACTTTAAATTTTTTCTAATGCTGAAAGGGAATGATTGAAGGTGGGTTTACAAATTATACAAGTAGGCAGCAGCTCTCTGCTCCCAGACCCGGTGAGAGAGAGACCCAACCGCCTGGTCAGGTGGGCACTCCTGAGGCTGCAGAGCGGAAGAGACCACCAACACTGCTCACCCCTGCCCACATCCCTGGCCCAAGAGGAAACTGTATAAGGCCTCTGGGCTCCCGTGGGGGAGGGCCCAGGAGCGGCAGGACTTCTGCGCCTGAGACACCGCTGGAACCTGAAAGAAACAGACCGGATAAACAGTTCTCTGCACCCAAATCCCGTGGGAGGGAGAGCTAAACCTTCAGAGAGGCAGACAAGCCTGGGAAACCAGAAGAGACTGCTCCCTGCACACACATCTCGGACGCCAGAGGAAAAAACCAAAGACCATCTGGAACCCTGGTGCACTGAAGCTCCCGGAAGGGGCGGCACAGGTCTTCCTGGTTGCTGCCGCTGCAGAGAGCCCCTGGGCAGCACCCCACGAGCGAACCTGAGCCTCGGGACCACAGGTAAGACCAAATTTTCTGCTGCAAGAAAGCTGCCTGGTGAACTCAAGACAAAGGCCCACAGGAACAGCTGAAGACCTGTAGAGAGGAAAAACTACACGCCGGAAAGCAGAACACACTGTCCCCATAACTGACTGAAAGAGAGGAAAACAGGTCTACAGCACTCCTGACACACAGGCTTATAGGTCAGTCTAGCCACTGTCAGAAATAGCAGAACAAAGTAACACTAGAGATAATCTGATGGCGAGAGGCAAGCGCAGGAACCCAAGCAACAGAAACCAAGACTGCATGCCATCATCGGAGCCCAATTCTCCCGCCAAAACAAACATGGAATATCCAAACACACCAGAAAAGCAAGATCTAGTTTCAAAATCATATTTGATCATGATGCTGGAGGACTTCAAGAAAGACATGAACACACTTAGGGAAACACAGGAAATCATTAATAAACAAGTAGAGGCCTACAGAGAGGAATGGCAAAAATCCCTGAAAGAATTCCAGGAAAACACAATCAAACAGATGAAGGAATTAAAAATGGAAATAGAAGCAATCAAGAAAGAACACATGGAAACAACCCTGGATATAGAAAACCAAAAGAAGAGACAAGGAGCTGTAGATACAAGCTTCACCAACAGAATACAAGAGATGGAAGAGAGAATCTCAGGAGCAGAAGATTCCATAGAAATCATTGACTCAACTGTCAAAGATAATGTAAAGCGGAAAAAGCTACTGGTCCAAAACATACAGGAAATCCAGGACTCAATGAGAAGATCAAACCTAAGGATAATAGGTATAGAAGAGAGTGAAGACTCCCAGCTCAAAGGACCAGTAAATATCTTCAACAAAATCATAGAAGAAAACTTCCCTAACCTAAAAAAAGAGATACCCATAGGCATACAAGAAGCCTACAGAACTCCAAATAGATTGGACCAGAAAAGAAACACCTCCCGTCACATAATTGTCAAAACACCAAACGCACAAAATAAAGAAAGAATATTAAAAGCAGTAAGGGAAAAAGGTCAAGTAACATATAAAGGGAGACCTATCAGAATCACACCAGACTTCTCGCCAGAAACTATGAAGGCCAGAAGATCCTGGACTGATGTCATACAGACCCTAAGAGAACACAAATGCCAGCCCAGGTTACTGTATCCAGCAAAACTCTCAATTAACATTGATGGAGAAACCAAGATATTCCATGACAAAACCAAATTTACACAATATCTTTCTACAAATCCAGCACTACAAAGGATAATAAATGGTAAAGCCCAACATAAGGAGGCAAGCTATACCCTAGAAGAAGCAAGAAACTAATCGTCTTGGCAACAAAACAAAGAGAATGAAAGCACACAAACATAACCTCACATCCAAATATGAATATAAAGGGAAACAATAATCACTATTCCTTAATATCTCTCAATATCAATGGCCTCAACTCCCCAATAAAAAGACATAGATTAACAAACTGGATACGCAACGAGGACCCTGCATTCTGCTGCCTACAGGAAACACACCTCAGAGACAAAGACAGACACTACCTCAGAGTGAAAGGCTGGAAAACAACTTTCCAAGCAAATGGTCAGAAGAAGCAAGCTGGAGTAGCCATTCTAATATCAAATAAAATCAATTTCCAACTAAAAGTCATCAAAAAAGATAAGGAAGGACACTTCATATTCATCAAAGGAAAAATCCACCAAGATGAACTCTCAATCCTAAATATCTATGCCCCAAATACAAGGGCACCTACATACGTAAAAGAAACCTTACTAAAACTCAAAACACACATTGCACCTCACACAATAATAGTGGGAGATTTCAACACCCCACTCTCATCAATGGACAGATCATGGAAACAGAAATTAAACAGTGATGTCGACAGACTAAGAGAAGTCATGAGCCAAATGGACTTAACGGATATTTATAGAACATTCTATCCTAAAGCAAAAGGATATACCTTCTTCTCAGCTCCTCATGGTACTTTCTCCAAAATTGACCATATAATTGGTCAAAAAACGGGCCTCAACAGGTACAGAAAGATAGAAATAATCCCATGCGTGCTATCGGACCACCACGGCCTAAAACTGGTCTTCAATAACAATAAGGGAAGAATGCCCACATATACGTGGAAATTGAACAATGCTCTACTCAATGATAACCTGGTCAAGGAAGAAATAAAGAAAGAAATTAAAAACTTTTTAGAATTTAATGAAAATGAAGGTACAACATACTCAAACTTATGGGACACAATGAAAGCTGTGCTAAGAGGAAAACTCATAGCGCTGAGTGCCTGCAGAAAGAAACAGGAAAGAGCATATGTCAGCAGCTTGACAGCACACCTCAAAGCTCTAGAACAAAAAGAAGCAAATACACCCAGGAGGAGTAGAAGGCAGGAAATAATCAAACTCAGAGCTGAAATCAACCAAGTAGAAACAAAAAGGACCATAGAAAGAATCAACAGGACCAAAAGTTGGTTCTTTGAGAAAATCAACAAGATAGATAAACCCTTAGCCAGACTAACGAGAGGACACAGAGAGTGCGTCCAAATTAACAAAATCAGAAATGAAAAGGGAGACATAACTACAGATTCAGAGGAAATTCAAAAAATCATCAGATCTTACTATAAAAACCTATATTCAACAAAATTTGAAAATCTTCAGGAAATGGACAATTTCCTAGACAGATACCAGGTATCAAAGTTAAATCAGGAACAGATAAACCAGTTAAACAACCCCATAACTCCTAAGGAAATAGAAGCAGTCATTAAAGGTCTCCCAACCAAAAAGAGCCCAGGTCCAGATGGGTTTAGTGCAGAATTCTATCAAACCTTCATAGAAGACCTCATACCAATTTTATCCAAACTATTCCACAAAATTGAAACAGATGGAGCCCTACCGAATTCCTTCTACGAATCTACAATTACTCTTATACCTAAACCACACAAAGACACAACAAAGAAAGAGAACTTCAGACCAATTTCCCTTATGAATATCGACGCAAAAATACTCAATAAAATTCTGGCAAACCGAATTCAAGAGCACATCAAAACAATCATCCACCATGATCAAGTAGGCTTCATCCCAGGCATGCAGGGATGGTTTAATATACGGAAAACCATCAACGTGATCCATTATATAAACAAACTGAAAGAACAGAACCACATGATCATTTCATTAGATGCTGAGAAAGCATTTGACAAAATTCAACACCCCTTCATGATAAAAGTCCTGGAAAGAATAGGAATTCAAGGCCCATACCTAAACATAGTAAAAGCCATATACAGCAAACCAGTTGCTAACATTAAACTAAATGGAGAGAAACTTGAAGCAATCCCACTAAAATCAGGGACTAGACAAGGCTGCCCACTCTCTCCCTACTTATTCAATATAGTTCTTGAAGTTCTAGCCAGAGCAATCAGACAACAAAAGGAGATCAAAGGGATACAGATCGGAAAAGAAGAGGTCAAAATATCACTATTTGCAGATGATATGATAGTATATTTAAGTGATCCCAAAAGTTCCACCAGAGAACTACTAAAGCTGATAAACAACTTCAGCAAAGTGGCTGGGTATAAAATTAACTCAAATAAATCAGTTGCCTTCCTCTATACAAAAGAGAAACAAGCCGAGAAAGAAATTAGGGAAACGACACCCTTCATAATAGACCCAAATAATATAAAGTACCTCGGTGTGACTTTAACCAAGCAAGTAAAAGATCTGTACAATAAGAACTTCAAGACACTGAAGAAAGAAATTGAAGAAGACCTCAGAAGATGGAAAGATCTCCCATGCTCATGGATTGGCAGGATTAATATAGTAAAAATGGCCATTTTACCAAAAGCAATCTACAGATTCAATGCAATCCCCATCAAAATACCAATCCAATTCTTCAAAGAGTTAGACAGAACAATTTGCAAATTCATCTGGAATAACAAAAAACCCAGGATAGCTAAAGCTATCCTCAACAATAAAAGGACTTCAGGGGGAATCACTATCCCTGAACTCAAGCAGTATTACAGAGCAATAGTGATAAAAACTGCATGGTATTGGTACAGAGACAGACAGATAGACCAATGGAATAGAATTGAAGACCCAGAAATGAACCCACACACCTATGGTCACTTGATTTTTGACAAAGGAGCCAAAACCATCCAATGGAAAAAAGATAGCATTTTCAGCAAATGGTGCTGGTTCAACTGGAGGGCAACATGTAGAAGAATGCAGATCGATCCATGCTTATCACCCTGTACAAAGCTTAAGTCGAAGTGGATCAAGGACCTCCACATCAAACCAGACACACTCAAACTAATAGAAGAAAAACTAGGGAAGCATCTGGAACACATGGGCACTGGAAAAAATTTCCTGAACAAAACACCAATGGCTTATGCTCTAAGATCAAGAATTGACAAATGGGATCTCATAAAACTGCAAAGCTTCTGTAAGGCAAAGGACACTGTGGTTAGGACAAAACGGCAACCAACAGATTGGGAAAAGATCTTTACCAACCCTACAACAGATAGAGGCCTTATATCCAAAATATACAAAGAACTCAAGAAGTTAGACCGCAGGGAAACAAATAACCCTATTAAAAAATGGGGTTCAGAGCTAAACAAAGAATTCACAGCTGAGGAATGCCGAATGGCTGAGAAACACCTAAAGAAATGTTCAACATCTTTAGTCATAAGGGAAATGCATATCAAAACAACCCTGAGATTTCACCTCACACCAGTGAGAATGGCTAAGATCAATAACTCAGGTGACAGCAGATGCTGGCGAGGTTGTGGAGAAAGAGGAACACTCCTCCATTGTTGGTGGGATTGCAGACTGGTAAAACCATTCTGGAAATCAGTCTGGAGGTTCCTCAGAAAATTGGACATTGAACTGCCTGAGGATCCAGCTATACCTCTCTTGGGCATATACCCAAAAGATGCCTCAACATATAAAAGAGACACGTGCTCCACTATGTTCATCGCAGCCTTATTTATAATAGCCAGAAAATGGAAAGAACCCAGATGCCCTTCAACAGAGGAATGGATACAGAAAATGTGGTACATCTACACAATGGAATACTACTCAGCTATCAAAAACAACGAGTTTATGAAATTCGTAGGCAAATGGTTGGAACTGGAAAATATCATCCTGAGTGAACTAACCCAATCACAGAAAGACATACATGGTATGCACTCATTGATAAGTGGCTATTAGCCCAAATGCTTGAATTACCCTAGATCCCTAGAACAAACGAAACTCAAGACGGATGATCAAAATGTGAATGCTTCACTCCTTCTTTAAATGAGGAAAAAGAATACCCTTGGCAGGGAAGGGAGAGGCAAAGATTAAAACAGAGACTGAAGGAACACCCATTCAGAGCCTGTCCCACATTTGGCCCATACATATACAGCCACCCAATTGGACTAGATGGATGAAGCAAAGAAGTGCAGACCGACAGGAGCCGGATGTAGATCGCTCCTGAGAGACACAGCCAGAATACAGCAAATACAGAGGCGAATGCCAGCAGCAAACCACTGAACTGAGAATAGGTCCCCTATTGAAGGAATCAGAGAAAGAACTGGAAGAGCTTGAAGGAGCTCGAGACCCCAAAAGTACAACAATGCCAAGCAACCAGAGCTTCCAGGGACTAAGCCACTACCTAAAGACTATACATGGACTGACCCTGGACTCTGACCCCATAGGTAGCAATGAATATCCTAGTAAGAGCACCAGTGGAAGGGGAAGCCCTGGGTCCTGCTAAGACTGAACCCCCAGTGAACTAGTCTATGGGGGGAGGGCGGCAATGGTGGGAGGGTTGGGAGGGAAACACCCATAAGGAAGGGGAGGGGGAGGGGGATGTTTGCCCGGAAACCGGGAAAGGGAATAACACTCGAAATGTATATAAGAAATACTCAAGTTAATAAAAAAAAAAAAAAAAAAAAAAAAAAAAACAAATTATACAAGTAACTAGTTGGAAAATTTATAAAAACTATAGTGACATATGATTCCTTTTCATAGAAAATAGAGACCTGGTACTTGTAGGTAGAAGCTTTACAACTTTGATATGTCACTTTATCACATATTAGTCTCAGGACACATGACCAGAAGCAAAACTTTGGCTGGTTCAGCAACAAACGCAACTTAGACCCTTCTGGGTATTTCAGATGGAGGTTAACATTAAGGTAGCTTGAAAGCTGTCTTTGTATACTCATCATTATGAATTTGGATATCAAGTCACCAATTGGCACTGGTGGCAGTAAAAGAAATAAGGCACACGAAAAACACTGAATGATGGTATTATGGAGGCACAAGACACAATTAAACTGGAGTTTAAAAGCATGATGTAGTTCATCATGAATACATTTGATTTGCCCCCATTGTAGATCACCCTGCCTAAGGCAAGATCTTGCACTATTCAGACAGCATATGGCCAGTATCAATATGGACAAGCAGGAGGTATCACTCAATGGGAAATTGGTTGTATATGTCACTGTGTAACACTTGTTTACTAAATGACATTTACATTAATTTCAGTGTGTTTTCTATAAGATATATTCATATGTACTTAGGGGAATTCTTATTCAATTATTTGCCCATGTTTATTGAAGTGCTATTTAAAATGGTCACATGAATGAAAAAGTGTTGTATATATTCACAACACATGGAGTTTGATTCAGGCAGAAAGAGCAGTATTTTGTCATTTACAAGTAAATTATGGAATTAGGGATGATCATTGCTAAGTGTATATGTATGCAGATATGCATACAAACATACATGCACATATATGACACAAAGTAGATAAGGAATATAATTCAGGATGACAAGCAGGAATGGAAATGAAGGAAAGCAAAAAAGAACTGAAACTGACCAGTCAAATCACATGGTATGCATGAACAAAAATGTCATTATAAAAACTCAGTCAATACAACAAATACACATTCATAAAGTTTTCAAATAAAAAAAGACCCATATTCAGTGTTAACATACTGTAACAATGTAATTGTGAATTCTTGAAGAAACTGAAAGAACTAGTTACATGGTTTATACTGTTCACTCCCTCTTCAAGTATGTATTTAATGGTGTTTTATTTTCACATTTGTAAGAGATCTCTTTTTTTTACAAGACAGTGATAAAGAAATGTAGAAGAAAAGGAAAACTGTATAGAGGAGGCAAGTAAAGAAGAGGTGTGGAGAAAAGGGGAAGGAAGGAGCAGTTAAAAGCCTCTGGAGCAGGGACTGAAGGAAAGGTCATCCAGAGACTGTCCCACCTGGGGATTTATCCCATATGCAGCCACCAAACCCAGTCATTATTGCTGATGTCAAGAAGCGCTTGCAGACAGGAGCCTGGAATAGCTGACCCCTGAGAGGCTCTGACAGAGCCTGACCAGGCTCTCAGCCAACCATCAGACTGAGCACAGGGATCCCAATGGAGTGTTTAGGGGAAGGACGAAGTAGTTGAAGGGGTTTGCAACCCCTAGGAAGAATAACAGTAACAACCAACCAGACCCCTCAGAGCTCCCAGGGACTAAACCACCAGCCAAAGAATACACATGGAAGGATCCATGGCTCCAGCTGCATATATAGCAGAGGATGGCATTGTCTGGCATCAATAGCAGAAGCCTTGGTCGTGTGAAGGCTCATTTCCCCAGTGTAGGGTAATAGCAGGGTGTTGAGGTTGGAGTGGGAGGGTGGGAGTGGGAGAATCTTCATAGAAGCAGAGGAAGGGGGATGGGAGGTGGGAAAGGTGATAAAAATTGTCACGTAAATACGTAAAATATCCAATAAAAATAAATTTTAAAAAAGCCTCTGGTAACCACACTATAGTGACATGGGGGCAAAGAGAGTGAAGCTTACAAAAGAGAAGGGTCCCCTTTAAAATGATGACATGTGGCCACAGGCCTAAAGATGGTAAGGAAGAGAACCAGGAACATAATTGAGAGTATGCTAAGTAAATTGAAAAAAAATCCAAAGATCTCTTTAGGCAGTAATATGATATGTCCCACCAGGTAATAGGACAAAATAATAGAATTGTAGGGCAAATTGCAGGGGTGAGAGAAGTTAGAGAGACAGCGATTTTAAATCCAGCAAGAGAACTCTCACCTTCAATTGATTTTCATCAGCCATTTTGGAGGTATATTGTTTTAAAACTCAATCTGAGGTAAAAGTAATAGTAAGAATTTAGTTGACTACAAGTTTACAGAACATTTAACAGACAGGGTCATGGTGGCCTTTGAACTGAATGATCAGATTCAAGTTTGTTTCCTTGAAGTGACTCTTCTCATGCCCAGAGACGAATATGATGTGAGAATATGGTGGATATAAGAAGGCAGAGTCTATGAAGACAGTCTTGGAGAGAATGAGAATGATTTGAGTGTTAGATGTGAAAGGGTGAGAAGAGATTAGCTTAGGTTACATCAATGGATTTAGTACAAAAGAGAAGACTCTGAGACAAGTAAAGTTTCAATCTGTGGGAATGGGAGAGTTATTATTTGAGAGGAAGCATGCTAAGCATGATTTGGGGGATAAGGATCTTTCCAGGCTTTATGACCTTGATGTATAAATAGTTAAAAATTCTGAGCGTTAATGTCACTGGAGCAGCCAGAACTGGAGATACACATTTGAGAGATGGCAGGTTTTAAAGTCACCATGTACATGGTGCTCAAAATGGAAGACAATATGGATTCCATCAGCAACAGTTACTCAAGAGAAAAGGGAGCAGAGAAAGAGGTGGAAAGTGCAATTAGGAAAGAGAATAAGGAAAGGGGAGAGTGAGAAAACAAGAACTTTTAGAGTTTGCAGTTTCAGACCAGTCACAAGACAGAGATATGCACTTTCAGAAGTTTTTGAGTTTTAAGGAAAGTTTTTGTCATCCCAACATATACAGACATTGTGATTTTTTATTATTTCAGCAGATATTTACGACGTGTCCCTTAAATAAAAAAAGACAGAAAAATGTGCTGAGGGAATTTACAGGCTTACACACAGTATACCAACCAGCTTACACACGGGTGAGAAAAATGATATCTATCTAGATAATCAGAAAATTATCAGTGTAGTAGTGGGCTTTTTTTTTATTAAACATAACTTAAGATCAAGGTTTTCAAAGGTTTAGACTTAAAACAAACACAGGTACAGACAGATACTCTAATTTGAGCTTTAAGCATTGGGGAAACAATATGGCCTTACTGTCTTTGTTTAGAAGTTACTTATAGGCAGAATGGTCACTCACAGCAGCTGCCTAAGATTCATAATTCAATTAATTTTAGGAGGAGCAAATCAGAATCTCACCACCGTAAAATTCTGATAAGGATGAAATTCATTCTTACTGTTCTGAGATAGTTAGATGCCTGTATAGGAGCAATTGCCATGACTGGGGCATGGTATTATCATGTGGATTTCATTAACTATATGTAACTATGTGCCACACATATATGAGCTAAAGGCAGTGGTAATATTACTTCAAATGTATGACAGATTAATAATAAAAGAGAAAAATTCTAAACAGGATATATAGATATACATATATATGGACATGAATATGAATATACACATACCATACTTATATACATATATTAACATAATCCAAGATGGTGCCAGGAAAAGTATAACATTTGACTTTATTCCTGAGAAGCCATGAAAATGAAATATTCTAGAAAAATGATGAGATTCCTGATGATATATTATAAAAAATGGATAATACTAAAAAATTTTCTGTGGGAAATCAAGGGGCAGAGGGTAGAAACTTATGTATGTGGTTCATATAGATAACAAAAGCCTAGAATATGATGTACAATGGGAATGACTTGGAATTTTGAGGTAAGATAATATTTAGAACCCACTCAGGAAACAGTGTAGCCTATGCCATAGAATATTTATTATTTACTTAGGACCAGATCCAGAAGAAAGAATTTTTTTATTGGTTATTTTATTTATTTACATTTCAAATGTTGGCCCCCTTCCCAGATTCCTCTCTGCAAACTCTCTACCCTATACTCTCTCCTCCTGCCTCTATGAGGGCGCATCTCCACCCACCCACCCAATCTTGCATTACTGCCCTAGCATCACTCTATACTGGGGCATCAAGCCTCCACAGGAGTAAGGACTTCCTCTCCTGTTGATGCCAGGTAAGGCCATCCTGTTTCATATGCAGCTGAAGTCATGGTTCCCTCCATGTGTACTCTTTGGTTGGTGGTTTAGTCCCTAGAAGCTCTTGGGGGTCTGGTTAGTTGACATTATTCTTCCTATGGGGTTTCCATCCCTTTCTGCTCCCAGAAGGATTTATTCATCCTGAGCTCTTAATATTCTTCTACTTTAACATGCTAGAAATGTTAATATTTTTCCTGTGAGTTCATAATCTCAAATATAGAAAAACACAATAAATTCCTTCTGTAGTTTTCTAAGAACAATTATATATATAATACACACACACACACACACACACACATATATCCTTGTTATAAATATGAGAAATTGGTTCTAGGATGCCCTATACCTCCCAAACACTCTTAAATGAAGTGTCACAAGTTTGAGTATGACTGACATACATCATTGCTTATACTTTCAAATCATTTTTAGATTAGCCATGATGTACAATAAAATGTAAATGCTCTTAAATAATTGCAAGCTTTAAAATGTTTTTGTTTTGTGGAGACAGAACTAATGGCTATGGAAGGTCAACTTTACTGAAGTTTCTTTGTGAGCTTGTGTGGAAGTTATAGCAGCTATATCTTGGCTATCAGCTATACCACATATCCTCGACCAAAGGTATGACCTCCTCGCCCAGTTCTCCTCTCATCTGGGGGGGGGGTCATCGTCTTCAACATAGTGCATAGACTCAGACAAGAGACACCTGATCAGTGTGAGAGGGAGACACCTGAATAACCGGACAGATCAATCCAATCAAACCTGGTGGCTAATGGGGTAACTTGTTATGGAAGAGTTGCCTTCACCAGCAATGCTACCCAGCTGTGATGTCTATGAATCACAACACTAAACAACCTGATAAGATACCTGCAAAGGTGTAGTAGTTGTTCTTATATCTTAGAGGTAACCAAGAGCTATCTAGTTGGAATTAAGGCCTACTGAATAGGAAAAGATTCATCCCAATGCTGGAATCCTAGCCAAATACCCATGTATGATTACACCACGAAATTGAGAGTAGAATTTGCTACTGCTACTTTTTTTTCAAACTAGAATCATCTCTAATTAAATTCTTATTTCACATCCGTATGGCAACACCAGTTAACAATCCGACAATTTGCAAATTCATCTGGAATAACAAAAAACCCAGGATAGCTAAAACTATCCTCAACAATAAAGGGACTTCAGGGGGAATCACTATCCCTGAACTCAAGCAGTATTACAGAGCAATAGTGATAAAAACTGCATGGTATTGGTACAGAGACAGACAGATAGACCAATGGAATAGAATTGAAGACCCAGAAATGAACCCACACACCTATGGTCACTTGATTTTTGACAAAGGAGCCAAAACCATCCAATGGAAAAAAGATAGCATTTTCAGCAAATGGTGCTGGTTCAACTGGAGGTCAACATGTAGAAGAATGCAGATCGATCCACGCTTATCACCCTGTACAAAGCTTAAGTCGAAGTGGATCAAGGACCTCCACATCAAACCAGACACACTCAAACAAATAGAAGAAAAACTAGGGAAGCATCTGGAGCACATGGGCACTGGAAAAATTTTCCTGAACAAAACACCAATGGCTTATGCTCTAAGATCAAGAATCGACAAATGGGATCTCATAAAACTGCAAAGCTTCTGTAAGGCAAAGGACACCGTGGTTAGGACAAAACGGCAACCAACAGATTGGGAAAAGATCTTTACCAATCCTACAACAGATAGAGGCCTTATATCCAAAGTATACAAAGAACTCAAGAAGTTAGACCACAGGGAGACAAATAACCCTATTAAAAATGGGGTTCAGAGCTAAACAAAGAATTCACAGCTGAGGAATGCCGAATGGCTGAGAAACACCTAAAGAAATGTTCAACATCTTTAGTCATAAGGGAAATGCAAATCAAAACAACCCTGAGATTTCACCTCACACCAGTGAGAATGGCTAAGATCAAAAACTCAGGTGACAGCAGATGCTGGCAAGGATGTGGAGAAAGAGGAACACTCCTCCATTGTTGGTGGGATTGCAGACTGGTACAACCATTCTGGAAATCAGTCTGGAGGTTCCTCAGAAAATTGGACATTGAACTACCTGAGGATCCAGCTATACCTCTCTTGGGCATATACCCAAAAGATGCCCCAACATATAAAAAAGACACGTGCTCCACTATGTTCATCGCAGCCTTATTTATAATAGCCAGAAGCTGGAAAGAACCCAGATGCCCTTCAACAGAGGAATGGATACAGAAAATGTGGTACATCTACACAATGGAATATTACTCAGCTATCAAAAACAAGGGCTTTATGAAATTCGTAGGCAAATGGTTGGAACTGGAAAATATCATCCTGAGTGAGCTAACCCAATCACAGAAAGACATACATGGTATGCACTCACTGATAAGTGGCTATTAGTCCAAATGCTTGAATTACCCTAGATGCCTAGAACAAATGAAACTCAAGACAGATGATCAAAATGTGAATGCTTCACTCCTTCTCTAAAAGGGGAACAAGAATACCCTTGGCAGGGAAGAGAGAGGCAAAGATTAAAACAGAGACTGAAGGAACACCCATTCAGAGCCTGCCCCACATGTGGCCCATACATATACAGCCACCCAATTAGACAAGATGGATGAAGCAAAGAAGTGCAGGCCGACAGGAGCTGGATGTAGATCGCTCCTGAGAGACACAGCCAGAATACAGCAAATACAGAGGTGAATGCCAGCAGCAAACCACTGAACTGAGAATAGGACCCCCCTTGAAGGAATCAGAGAAAGAACTGGAAGAGCTTGAAGGGGCTTGAGACCCCATATGTACAACAATGCCAAGCAACCAGAGCTTCCAGGGACTAAGCCACTACCTAAAGACTATACATGGACTGACCCTGGACTCTGACCTCATAGGTAGCAATGAATATCCTAGTAAGAGCACCAGTGGAACGGGAAGCCCTGGGTCCTGCTAAGACTGAACCCGCAGTGAACTAGACTGTTGGGGGGAGGGCGGCAATGGGGGGAGGGTTGGGAGGGAAACACCCATAAGGAAGGGGAGGGGGAGGGGGATGTTTGCCTGGAAACCGGGAAAGGGAATAACACTCGAAATGTATATAAGAAATACTCAAGTTAATAAAAAAAAAGGAAAAAAAACAAAACAAAACAAAACAAAAAACAAACAAACAAAAAAAAAAACAATTCGACAAGAAATTCTCACAAGGCTGCACCTCTAGATGAAGAGGTAATGAATGACTGCTCTGGGAGGAGAATGAGTCTCCCTCAGAGAATGAACCCCATAATATATTATCTAATACCAAGTGGCCAGCTCTAAAAAACCTACATACAACAACACTAAGTGGACTCAGTAGGCTCTATTTATATTTCTATGCATGAACATATTTAAAAATACTAGAAAAAATAGTACAAATTTTCAAGGATTACTGATATGTTTACTGTGTGATCTAACTAATGAACTAATATAAAATTGAAAATATATACAGTTTTTAAATATGATTTTATGCAGTCTCCTTGGGTATAACTGGGCCTCATGTAGAAAGGAAGATAGATTTCCATTACTCTGCCACACCAATCAAGATTTGGAGTCAGTGTGAGCTATTTGCAAACTGAAGTCAGGAACAGTAAAGAGAAAGAGGCAAAGGATGCAGGAAAGAGAGGAAGTAGGATTGTTTTGATACAAGAATGATCTATGATATATGTCTTAGAGTTTTACTGCTGTCAACAGACACTTTGACCAAGGCACAAAGGACATTTAATTTCAGTCCAGAATCATCAGGGCAGACACATGGCAGCGCCCATGTGAGCATGGTGCAGGAGGAGCTGAGAGTTCTACATCTTCATTTGAAGGCCACTAGATGAAGACTGACTTCTCAGACAGGCAGCTAGTAGGAGGGTCTTAGCTCTCACACCCACAGTGACACATTTACTCCAACAAGGCCACATCTCCAAATAGTGCCATGTCCTGGGCCAAGCATATTGAAACCACAACAATAGCCATGCTTTTCATTTACAGTGAGTGAGGTAAATAAGCATGAAACAAGTGAAAATAAGACTAATAATATGTAGCAGATAACAAGACATCAAATTGGACATTTAAAACATCCAATAGACACAACTAGAGTAGCCCCATTGGGAGAGCAAACAAAAATAACACCTTTGAGTCAGGTATCTATAATATCTAGCGGAAATGACCATGGAAACCTGTGAAACTATCTCATTATAATTCCCAATTGGAAGATTTCCAGGAAGACAAGAGCTTTAGATGAAATGGACAACTTTCTGATCCTTGTTCTATTCCAGACAATTTTATATCATGGGATTAATAATACTAACCTCAGCTGTCAATGGATCCACCTTCCTACTGTTCTCAAGGGCAAATGTTTTGAAGTCCCTAAGCAGTTTGCTGTTCACCCTTTTTGGATCAGAGGCACAGGGGACAACCTGTCCCCAGAAAAGGTCCAGGGAGATTCTTGAGATAAATATAATTCGGTCTGAAAGGAGAGAGTCCATTGTTTAAGGTTCAGATCAGCTCTCAACAAGCACGATCGATCATGACAAAAGAGTCTTTAATACAAATTACCAATATAATACATATCACAAGGACCTCTACTGGTGCAAAGATGCAAAAGTAATCTGCAAGTCTGTGTAGAGCGGAGGCAGAGGGGACTATGGGCAATGGCGAGGAGTGCATGAAGAAAGATGATCAACTTGAGCATGGCCATGTCTAAGCATGAGCTTGAAGGTCACCTCCATTCAGTGTGAAGCTATAAAAAAGAAAAGGAAAAATGACCTCCTTGTTTTCACTCCATTTTACCAGATTGTTTAATTGCTTTAATTTCCTCATATCCCTGAGAGACAACTTAAAATTGTTTCATGTGCTTCCCAATTTAATTTCTACTGAATATTCAAACTTCCCCATATTCTTCTCCAACCCTTTAGTTTCATTTGCAGAGGCTAGGAGAAAGTAGCTGTGTTCTGCCCTTTAGAATTTCTTTAAATTTATTTTTTTAATTATTTTTACGTTTAACTTACATAAGCTGAGTCCAACACTCAGCACTTTGTGCCTCTAGTCAATGCTTGTTACTCGAGCTTTCAATTCTTCCTTTAAAATACTTAACACCAATACAGCCACTCAGAGACTTAAAACAGAAAGTGAGTTGAAAAGGGCACAAAATCTGTCATGGATAATGTTTATTTCTCTTTATGGAAATGAGTTCCAAACAAAGTAGATGAAAAGATACTTAAGTTCAGGGTGCTGCTCCCAACTGCATTACAAAACGAGTCTTGCTGTGTCTCTGACTTGAGTCATGATTTCATTGATCGCAATACTTAGAGCATCACTCCAGTAACACAAAGCATTTTCTAAACAAGTGGGAACCATGTTCCTGCACCCTGATCCTAACATCCTAATCTGAATCAGCTGCTGACACTGCCACACAATACTTCCATTTATGACAGAAACAAGTTTATAGGTCTTCAAATACAATTTCCTTGGCCAATCACATCTCTGATCAAAAAAGTTTTCACAGAAGTAATTATTTTTTATGATTAACTATAAGGAAATATTATTAATGGGCATACCCCAAACCCAATATATGAAGATAGAACAATCATTTTTAAAAGATCAAAAAATAATGGCTATAGTCTAAAACATCCACAGGGACATGAGCATAAATTTATTATATACTTTTCAAATGGTGTCACATATAAAATACGCAAGTGCTTACTTATTTCTTCAAACAAATGCCTTCCATTGTTTTGATTTTCAAGTCGTAGTGTGCCTCCGTTCTTTCAGTTGTTCTAGTGGGTAAACTTCAATAAGTCCCTAGAAGGTTCTGTAACCTGTTGCTTTACACTGGATAGTAAAACTTAAAAATAATATCTTGGCTTCATTTTAATATATCTTCCTATTATTTAAAAGGCATAGGTCTTTTACTTCTGTTTACTTTGTTGACATCAAAAAAAACCCTGAAGTTGTTTGTTAAATGGTACTTTAAAATAGAGATTCTCATATATAACTAATATAATTCAACTTGCTGTATTACTTTACATAGGCATTTGAATTAATATAATTATTAAAAAATCAATATTAAGTTAATATAAATTTATTATACATGGTGAACTGTTGAAATAGAAGTGCTAGAACATTAGGTTCTAAAATTCTGTTTGGTTCATTTTTTGGTCAACAAATACCATAAGTTGTATAGTGCAAATTTTGCCACCTGGAGTCACCTGTAGTTATATCTTAAATTTAAAGATTTATTTAAATATTTTTGTTGGGGTCCTTGGACTACTTGGACTTCAGTTTTGTGTAGGGTGTAGATATGGGTCAGTTTGTGCCACAGACCACTCAGACGGAGGACACCGTGGGAGAAGGAGGGCTCTGGTACTCAGGAAGGCACAAGTTCAGCGCAGTGACAGACAGACACAACACACTCAGGGTGGTTTGAATCTGCTGCAATTTTACTGAAAACTGCTTTGTGGTTATATACAATGCTTGAACAGGAGCTAATTTTTTGGCCCCTTGCCAGGGTACACTCAAACAACAACCAAGAAAAAGTTTAACAGTTTACATGAAGTACAGAACAGAAAGCAAGACAGGAAATCAATTTTCCTGAGAATTGGACTGGTGCCAGACAGTGGTCATAAACCTCCTTTACCTCAATCTCTAAATAACATCTCTCGGATAACAACAGGACCGCCAGCTGTAAGGAATCTTTAGTCTTTTATGTAATTGTCTTTTTAAAGATAGGATAGTTCCTTTTGATAATAGGCAAGCATGGGATGTGACCTGGTCAAGCGTTTTATAAAATTTAAAGAATAATATAATACTCTCTTTCCATCAATATTAACCCATCTATCGCCTTCTTCATCATATGTCCCTGTGTAGGGCAATGGCTCTGCAGTGGTCCTGTATCCACTCATGCTGTTTTTACCTAAAGGAGCAGCCCACCACCTTCCTCTAATTAAATAGTGTTTTCTTCCACGTAACAACTTGATAGGAATTTCTAAATGTATGGATTTTTTAAATTGACAGGACTTTCCCCTCTAATAGCTAGCACCTTAATTTTTCACTATCTAGGAGGTCTGGATTTTCCACAGTTAATTCTTCCTGTTGTAAGTTATTGATCACAACTCTTAGAGTTTCATTCTGATTCTACTTAATTTTTGCTAGTGCTTTCAAAAGAGGCACAAAGACCAAATCAGATTACAATATTCCTGTTTGTAGAAAAAGAAACAAAAACTTATATCTCACGAAGTTAGACTTCAGGGAGACAAATAGCCCTATTAAAAATGGGGTTCAGAGCTAAACAAAGAAATCACAGCTGAGGAATATTGAATGGCTGAGAAGCACCTAAAGAAATGTTCAATATTTTTAGCAATAAAGGAAATGCAAATCAAAACAACCCTGAGATTTCACCTCACACCAGTGAGAATGGCTAAGATCAAAAACTCAGGTGACAGCAGATGCTGGCAAGGATGTAGAGAAAGAGGAACACTCCTCCATTGTTGGTGGGATTGCAGACTGGTACAACCATTCTGGAAATCAGTCTGGAGGTTCCTCAGAAAATTGGACACTGAACTACCTGGGGACCCAGCTATACCTCTCTTGGGAATATACCCAAAAGATGCTCCAATGTACAACAAAGACACATGCTCCACTATGTTCATAACAGCCTTATTTATAATAGCCAGAAGCTGGAAAGAACCCAGATGCCCTTCAACAGAGGAATGGATACAGAAAATGTGGTACATCTACACAATGGAATATTACTCAGCTATCAAAAACAATGACTTTATGAAATTCATGGGCAAATGGATGGAACTGGAAAATATCACCGTGAGTGAGGTAACCCAATCACAGAAAAACACACATGGTATGCACTCATTGATAAGCAGATATTAGCCCAAATGCTCGAATCACCCAAGATGCACAGAACACATGAAACTCAAGAAGGATGAGGAAAATGTGATGCTTCACTCCTCCTTTAAAAGGGGAGCAAGAATACACTTAGGAGGGGATAGGGAAGCAAAGTTTAAAACAGAGGCAGAAGGAACACCCATTCAGAGCCTGCTCCACATGTGGCCCATACATATACAGCCACCAAACTAGATAAGATGGATGAAGCAAAGAAGTGCAGGCTGACAGGAACCGGATGTAGATCGCTCCTGAGAGACACAGCAAGAATACAGCAAATACATAGGCGAATGCCAGCAACAAACCATTGAACTGAGAAAGGGACCCCCGTTGAAGGAATCAGAGAAAGAACTGGAAGAGCTTGAAGGGGCTCGAGATCCCATATGAACAACAATGCCAACCAACCAGAGCTTCCAGGGATTAAGCTACTACCCAAAGATTATACATGGACTGACCCTGGGTTCCAAATTCATAGGTAGCAATGAATAGCCTAGTAAGAGCACCAGTGGAAGGGGAAGCCCTTGACCCTGCCAAGGCTGGACTCCAGTGAATGTGGTTGTTGGGGGGAGGGTGGTAATGGTGGAAGGATGGGGAGGGGAGCACTCACATATAAGGGGAGTGGGATGGGTTGGGGGATGTTGGTCTGGAAACTGGGAAAGGGAATAACATTTGAAATGTAAATAAATACCCAATTTAATAAAGATGGAAAGGAAGAAAAGAAACAAGAAAGCCAGTATGTAACTCCCCATCGTAAGGATTCGAATCAGCCAGGCAGAAAGTCGAAGTGGAAGTGGCCAAGTGTCTCCAGGAGACCAAGTTCTGAGGAACACATATCTCTGGCTTGCTGACCACAATTGTTTCACGTCAGACAGATTCCACTGGATTTGGCGCAGCAAGTTTGCATTCTTGTACACACAGACTGGCAGTTAGACCAGCACCATTTGTTGAAGATGCTTTCTTCTTTACAGTATGATTTTGGGTTCTTTGTCAAAAAATCAAGTGTCAGAGGTGTGTGTTTATTTCTGGGTCTTTGATTGTATTCTATTGATCAACCTATCTGTCTCTGTACCAATACCATGCAGTTTTTATCATGATTACTCTTCAGTACAGCTTGAGGTCAGGGATGTTGTTTCCTCCAGAAGTTCTTTTTCTGTTCAGAATTGTTTTGGCTACCCTGGGTTTTTTGTATTTTCATATCAAAATGAGAACTGTTCTTTCTGTGTCTGTAAAAATTTGTGTTGAAGTTATGATGCATTGAATTTGTATTTTGTTTTTTTGGTAAGATGTTAACCCTGTTAATCCTGCTTATCTATGAGCATGGGAGACCTTTGCATCTTCTGAGGTCTTCTTCGATTTCTTTCCTCTGGGACTTGAAGTTCTTGTCATACAGATGTCTCACTTAGAACGCGGAACAAAATAACCATGGGAGGCAGAGGAAGGGAGGGTTCTGGGTGGGAGAGGGGAAAAGTGTGCAGGATCAGGTATGGAGGGAGACAGGTGAGAAGGCCGGAAGGGAAGGAGAATAAATAAAAAGAACGCAGCTACCAGGGGTGAGGGAAATCTCTAGGAAGTCCAGAGACCTAGGATGAGGGAGGCTGTCAGGACTCAATGTAGGTGACCTTAGCCTAAATGCCCAACAGCGCCGATGTGGAACCTGAAAAGACAACCTCCAGTAGTCAGAAAGGATACAGAGTGAAGGGATGGGAACAGGATATCAACTCAACTATAAAACTTTCAATCTAAAATTGCTCCTATCTAAAAGAAATTCAGGGACAAAAATGGAGTAGAAACTGAAGCAATGACTGAGCCAACTTGGGATCTGTCCCCTGGGTGGGCAATAATCCCTGACACTATGGTACATTTGCTTGCATATAGGAACTTGGCATGGCTGTCACCTGAGTGGCTCTATGAGAAGCTGAAAAAGATAGATGCATGCTCACAGTTATGCATTGAACGGAGGTCAGGGACCCCTATGGAAGTTAGGGGAATGGCTGAAGGAACTGAAGGGGATGGGGACCTTATGGTCCCCTGTCAACTAACCAGAATGGCTGGGAGCTCCCAGAGATTGAGCCACCAACTAAAAACATACACAGGCTGGTCCGAGATCCTTTGAGCATATGTAGCAGAGGGCTGCTTTGCTTGGCCTCAGTGGGAGAGGATTATATACAGATGTTACTACATCTCTATAGGGTTTAGGAGTTACTATGGGGGCACCTTCTAAGAGGCAAAGGAAAAGGGGGGATGGGAGGAAGAACTGTGCAAGGGGGGACCTGGAGGGTGACAACATTTAGTATGTAAATAAATAATAAAAATAAACATTTGCATATTATATTGAATTTTCAAATTTTTAAAATATATGAAATTATATCACTTTTGCCCTTTCTCCATCCCTTTTACACTCAAGATAATAGCTTCTTTACTTGTTTTCAGATATGTGTGTATGCACATGTACATGTACACACAGACACAGACACAGACACAGACACAAACATAGACACAGACACACACACACACATGTTTTTAAGGTTGACTATGATTTATTGGACAGCCAGTAAGGGGACCCATCTAGAGGAAAGACTAATTCTCCTTCTCCCAGCAGTCATTCAGTGCATCTAATTCCTTTTCTATGGGTGGAACCCTGAAAATTTATCTCCCTTCTATGTTAACATGAGAATTGATACTGGTATTATTCCTGTTTTGTATATGCAACCGTTTCTAGCATATATTGTTTCACAGTATACTTATTCACAATATCTATTATTGTGCCTCTCAGGTTGAGGGTGGACTTCTATTGGTAAAGCTATCACATACCTAGGACATAGAACTCATTGTTTGAGCTGGGTATGACCTATAAGCCTCTTTTCTGTGGTTTCAGAAAATCAAGCTGTGAGGAGAAGGATGCAAATGAACAGTTTTACCCATGTGTAACATCTATGAAGCATGACAGTTATTACTAGCATGGCAAGATATGCATAAAGGTATAATATGTGGCACTCATACACTCATAGCAACCAGTAGCTCTCTAATTGCACAGCATTGGGGAAATCATATATGGTACTGGAAACCTAGCCAGCTTCCTAGGGCTAGTGAGGCCAGGGATATTATACTAGAATTTATTACTGCTACTTTGCTAGATCAGCGTAATTCTTTATTACATTCTACATATTCTCCTTAACATCCACAGATAAGTGTAGCTTACACCACTCTTTATGGCAAATGCAGAGCATCACAGAAAAACATAACTGGACACAATCTAGATAGACACCAACACACCAACAGATTGTACATGCCTGGTTCTGATGGATTGATATACGCAAGAGCTTCTGTAACTGTGGCTCATGAAACACCATTAAAGGGGAGGTAGAAGGATGCTAGGTGACAGAATTTGTCTTTTGTAAAAAGTAATGTGAAGGTCTAATAAAAAGTTTATATATTTTAAGGAATCAAAATTCTGAGGAATTAGTACATATGACTACCTTCTCTTACTCGTTTCCAATTATAATATAGAAATGAACACAATATCTAAATTAATTATTAAATTATTTCAGGCATAATGCAATATCTCTAAATACAAGCACACATATTAGTTTCCCAAAGGTTAAAGGGATATTTCTGTCAGTTATCCCTTTGTGACAGGCCAGTGTTTAATTCACTAGCTCGTGAAAGGGTGAAAGTTAATCATGAAAACTCCACACCAATATATTGCTTCTCCTAGGAGACTGTGCCTAAATGAACAAAACACGATTAAAGTGTTATGCACTGTGGTACACAGTACTATAGTACTATAGCAAACACGTGCTAGTCTACCCTTTCACCTTGGAATTTACTTACGGTTTCACTGAAACAAGGATGAAGTAAAACAAAAGCAGTGGAAGGTGTTAGACCATCTTTCAAAAACTACATTCAAAGATGAAGAACCCTGACTTTTGGACTTTCATGTAAAAAAGAAAGCAAAGTCTTTTGTCAATACTGCAAGAAGTGAACAATGGAAAAGAGAAAACTGTGTTAAATGTTACTGTTAGCTTTGTTTTAAAATAACAAAATCCTATACCTTAGGGGCTAGAGAGATGATTTAAACACTAACGTAAATGCACTGGCTGGCTCTCCAGAGAACCCGTGTTCAATTCCCAGTACAGTCACCATGCCTGACTCTCATTTATAATTCAGTCCCAGAAGATCCACGGCCCTCTTCAGGGCTCTGACAAAGACTGCATGGTCACAGTGCACAGACATATAAGTATGCAAAACACTCATGCACTTAAATAATAAAAAAAAATTAAAACCCATGCTTAAATGTGAATGCAAAGACTGGAAGCATAAACTACACTAGGCCAAAATATCACTCACACAGAGCTGTTTCTGGTATCTTTAATACAGGCCACCAGTTAGAAATCTGTACGTGTGTGTGTGTGTGTGTGCGTGTGTGTGTGTGTGTGTGTGTGTGTGTGTGCGTGTTCATCTGTGTATACACACACACACACACACACACGTGAATGTAGATGTCTGTGTACCCCTCGGACTATTTCATATTATGTGAGTTGGAGATATCAGTGCATATCTCTCTTCATATCCAAATTTACATTTTTCAGTATTTTATTAGTTATTTTATTTATTTGCAATGTTTTTTGTGTTCTCAGTTTCCCCTCCACAAACCTCCTTCCCATCCTCCATTACTTCATTGAGGGTGCTCCCCCGCCCACCCATCTACTCCTGTCTCAGTGCTCTAGCATTCCCCTATACTGGGGCATTGAGCCTTCACAGGACCAATGTCCTTCCTTCTTATTCATGCCAGACAAGGCCATCCTCTCCCACATATGCATCTGGAGCCATGGGTCTCGGCATGTGTGCTCTTTGGTTGGTGGTTTAGTCCTTGGGAGCTCTGGGGGTCTGTTTGGTTGATATTGCTGTTCTTCCTATGGGGTTGCAAAACCTCTTCAGCTCCTTCAGTCCTTCCCCTAACTCCTCCTTTGGGGTCTCCTTGTTCAGTCTGATGGTTGGTTGCAGTATCTGTATTGGTCAGGCTCTGGCAGAGCCTCTTAGGAGACAGCTATGTTAGGCCCCTGTTATCAAGCACTTCTTGGCATCTGAAATTGTGTCTGGCTTGGTGGCTACATATGGGATGGGTCCAATGGAGTACTACTCAGCTATTAAAAACAATGACTTCATGAAATCACAGGCAAATGGATGGAACTGGAAATTGTCCTGAGTGAGGTGAACCAGAAATGAAAATGTACTCACTGATAAGTTGGTATTAGCCAAAAAGAAGCTGAGAATAGCCAAGATACAACTCCCAGACCATATGAAGCTCAAGAAGAAGGAAGACCAAAGTGAAGATGCTTCAGTCCTACTTAAAGGGGAAACAAAATAATGAGGGGAGGTAGAGGGAGAGAGAGAATTGGAGAGAGGAGGTGGAAGGGGAAAGTGGGCACAAAATCAGGTGTGGGAGGAGACAGGGGAGATGTACAGAGGGTCAGGAAATTGAACAGTATTGTGTAGCAGTGGGGGATGCAGAACTGGGGATAGCTACCAGATAGTCCCAGATGCCAGAAAAGCAAGAGACTCCCAGAACCCAACAGGGACAACATTAGCTGAAATACCCAACAAAGGGGAGAAAGAACCTGTAGAGACCATATCCAAATGTTAGGCACTGTCACTGGTTGAGGGACAACATTCCTTCTCAAAAATATTAACTCAGTACTGCTCCTGTCTAAATGAAATACAGGAACAATGAGCGGAGCAGAGACTGAAGGAAAGGCCATCCAGAGACTGTGACACCTGGAGATTTATCCCAATTTTACATTTAAGGCAAAAGATATTCCTAACTTGTCTTGCGGAGCTCAGATAACTTGACAGAAGTAACTAGTCCCAGTGTTAACACTTCTAACGCATAATAACGGTGGAATAAATGCCCAGGGATTGCAAATTATTGCTTCAAGGAGTATTACTCCTGTCCTCAATTATATAATTATACTGAGCCTCACATCTTAAAAGTTTCTAAGTTCTTGAGTCTGAAAATGATAAATGTTTTCTGATAATTAAAAGTAATAATTAATAAAAATATATCTTCTTGATTGAAATTAATAAAGTAAGCCATTGCTGTGTTTGTGTTTCTCTAGAACCTCTCAAGTCATTAGTTTCTCATTACATTCTCGTAGCCATTTGGAGTTTTGCTCAATTCATTAAATGTTAAAGAATCAATTGCTTAATTTGATTTTCTTAACTTATTTTTTAGATTTATTTATGTTGTGTGTATGACTGTTTCACCTGTATGTATTTATGTGTGCAACATATGTGTGCTTGGTTCCTGAAGAGGTCAAGAATGCTTCAGATCTTCTGGCACCAGTTCATAGTTGGATAATGGGAATCAAACCTGGGTTTCTTCAATAATGTCTTACCCTCTTAACCACTGAGCAAACTTTGCAGTCTCATGATTGACCTTTCTACACTTTGCATTGAATAAGTTCTTGGAAATCAAAAGATCCTAGTCCAATTGCCACTCCAGTGCTGCCTTTGATAAAAAGCTTGGTGATTTTTCAGAAGCACAATTGTGTGTGTGTGTGTGTGTGTGTGTGTGTGTGTGTGTGTGTGATTTTCAAATAATGCAACCTGTTTGAGCATCTGCAGATTTAAATTTAAAAGTAATCGAAGGCTTAACCTCAGATATACAAATATCATATAAGTGATTCTAATCTTTCAGTAGAAAATAAGTAAACATGAAATACTTAACAGTAACTGAGGTTTTATTGGCAAGTAAAATTATCTTAAATGCTCAGATTTATTTTGAGTAGGCATTGGGAATCATTTAAAATCATGAAATATGCAAGTCCTGAGTGAGTCCAGATGCTTAATTTCCCAAGATTATTTATAAATCACTTTTGTTCAATAAGTAAAATTACCTTCCCTGCTAAATTTGAATTACCAGACACTTCCAAAATATTTCTGAAACTAACAACTGTTTTCTCATTTGTAATTTGGCTTATATTCAAAAACTTCAACAGTTGTAGCAGTGTCTCAGAGTTTTCATCAAGCATGTTTTAGTGATTTGTTTTCCAACTATAGCAGAATAAATTTAGAGCAGACAGCATCTCTGGAAATAATTCACAAGTGTAGAGTGCCCAAATAATATTGCTGTGCACAACTAGACCCTAATCCAAGCACAGGAAACAGTAACTGACACAGTAACAAATAGTTGCAGCCAACACTGATACATGATACCTGGAAGGATTAACTCCAGAGCCACCTACTTCAATTAAAGGGCCAAGAGATATTGAAGATGCTTTCCTTTTCGAAGGTCTAATACTAGTGGATACACTTAGATAGCTATCAGAAGTTCCATCACTGGAACAGTACTGAATTATCAGGCTTTCTGGACTCTCCACCAGCAATTTTGTTCAGGAGATCTTGGGACAAGAAACCTGTATTCTTTATGAAATTCCTAAGTTCAAGTTTCTCCATCTACCACTACCTCGTTAGGCACAACTGGAATACATGAAAACAATCATAGCTATGGAATACTAATCATATTTGTTACATTTATTTTAGCGATGACTCAGTTTAATTATATGTCTAGAACTAAGTTAATATATTTGATAATTTTGTAACAAACTATATTGCATTTTCCTGTAGAAACAGTTAAATTTGGAACATGTGAATGGTCAGAATTCTTTCTGTCCCAAGAGTATTAAATCATAAAATAAGTAGGATTTATAAAATAGGACAGGAATATCTCTTATTTAGGAGTTTACATTTTTTTGTAAATATATATCAGTGATTTGATATTTCTTTCCTTCTCTGATTTCCTTTTCTGAAGAAGGACTTAAACTTTCAGACAAGCTGAACATTTCATCCTAAAGAACAAAAGAAGCCAACTCTTCTCCATCTTCTAAAGTGAAATAGATCAATGTTACAGAATTTAGGAACAGGAGAGTGATATTGAATATATGTGAACAGAAGGCTTCAGATCACAAAGAAGTGCACAACAAAAGCTTTGAGCAAAAGTAGCTGAAGCCAACCCTGACAGTGACATACCCTTGATTTGGAACTATTTAATCTCTTATTACTTTATTTTCACATCTCATTATGACTATTGATTACCATGTGCTTTAGTACATTTAATAGGAAACACATATGTGTGTGTGTGTGTGAGTGTGTGTGTGCGCCCACATACACACATGTGCACAAGTGCATTGGCTCATAATTCTTGAAACTGAGCAGTTCATTATTTCCCTCTCAAGTTATCTCTATATTGTGGATGACAGAACAGTGATCATATGGTGGACATCTTGGAGTTTCAAACTATGACTGAGTAAACATGGGTCTGATCAAGGAAAAAGTAGAAGAGGGCTCAAACCTACATGAAGAAATATAGCCCACAACAGAATGCTAAGAGTGGGGGAAATAATCTTTCCCAGGGAAGAACATCCCAATTCATTATTCAACACCAAATAGTCAGCTCTAAAAATGTTCATACAAATAACATACAGAATGAGCATGTAATATTTAAGAATACATATGAATACACATGTACAAATATATAGTAACAATTTTAAAATGCCATAAATTTGAAAGAGAGTGATGAGAGATATATGGAAAAGTTTACAGGGAAGAAGAAAAGATTGTCTCAAATAAAGAGATAACAAACAAGAAAAACAAACTTCCTAAATCCTTAACATCCCCATATGTAGCATACAGTTCAGATGACCAGTTATAGCATTATAGCAGTGTCATTAAGGCTGCTTATTCCATGTTCCCTTTGCTCTACCACTTTGCTAGCAATCTCTATCTTGATATCCAATAAAGCTACTTGGTTATGAGCCCATCCTCTTCACATCTGCTTTCATCTCTGGGCACTGCTTCTGTGTGGCTCTCTTCACAGCATAATATTACTCTTTCCATAAATACTTTGATTTCACATGCCTCTCCAACTATAATTTTCACAGGCAGATTATGATGATCCTTTAAGATCCCATAAAAGAGACCTTAGCTATTCACTGTCTTAAGCTTGAATACTACATCCACACTCAACAAATCAGAGTAGTCAACTATGACTACAAAAGGGAGAAACATTGTAGAGAGAATATCTTGTCCTGTATGGAAACAACACATGTCCTTACAAGGCAGCTTAGGCAGGAAATAGGGAGATGGAGATTCCAGTTCAGAGAGAGGATTTCTGGAAATAGAAGGAGCCATAGAGATTTCCCCTAGACACAGAAGATGATGGCTCTATGAAAAACTGAGGACCAGGTAACCAACCATGTGGCATGACTAGAATAAAATAAATGGGTAATTAAGATATGAGTTACTCAGGGAACAGAGCCAAAGCTATTGGCCTAAGCCTTTATTCATACACAAGAAATCTTAGATTATTTCTGACAACAACATAGACTGGTGGAGAACATGAGGTTCCAGATGGATTCTAGTACAAACACTCCTCCAAAGGGTTACATATGACCTTGGTATGTAACACACATAAAGGAAAAGGGCATTTTGAATGTTGCAAATCAATGTGTAAAGACATGACATCATAGCACTGAAGTCACATATCCTTGTAAGTATGAACAGCAGTGGTTCTTGGAAAACAAAAATAACAATAAAAAAGGCTGTTGAAATGCTGCTAAATCTAGGCTAACCTCTCTGGGATGCAGATCCTACTCCCTGGAGTGAACTGATTCCCTCCTCCTCATGATTTTGACATACACGGCATGCTATTTTTGAGTGACCTGATGATGAAGGACTTACTTTTTTTCTGAGAATCGTGAGCTATGGCTCAGAGTAACTGAGCTGCCAATGGAAGGTTTTAACTAAAGCGCTGATGCTCAATCTTTTTTTTTTCTTTTTTTTTTTTTGATCTTTAGTTTCCTTTATTTTTTTTTTATTAACTTGAGTATTTCTTATATACATTTCGAGTGTTATTCCCTTTCCCGGTTTCCGGGCAAAAATCTCCCTCCCCCTCCCCCCTCCCCTTCCTTATGGGTATTCCCCTCCCAACCCTCCCCCCATTGCTGCCCTCCCCCCATAGTCTAGTTCACTGGGGGTTCAGTCTTAGCAGGACCCAGGGCTTCCCCTTCCACTGGTGCTCTTACTAAGATGTTCATTGCTACCTATGAGGTCAGAGTCCAGGGTCAGTCCATGTATAGTCTTTAGGTAGTGGCTTAGTCCCTGGAAGCTCTGGTTGCTTGGCATTGTTGTACATATGGGGTCTCGAGCCCCTTCAAGCTCTTCCAGTTCTTTCTCTGATTCCTTCAACGGGGGTCCTATTCTCAGTTCAGTGGTTTGCTGCTGGCATTCGCCTCTGTATTTGCTGTATTCTGGCTGTGTCTCTCAGGAGCGATCTACATCCGGCTCCTGTCGGTCTGCACTTCTTTGCTTCATCCATCTTGTCTAATTGGGTGGCTGTATGTGTATGGGCCACATGTGGTGCAGGCTCTGAATGGGTGTTACTTCAGTCTCTGTTTTAATCTTTGCCTCTCTCTTCCCTGCCAAGGGTATTCTTGTTCCCCTTTTAAAGAAGGCGTGAAACATTCACATTTTGATCATCCGTCTTGAGTTTCATTTGTTCTAGGCATCTAGGGTAATTCAAGCATTTGGGCTAATAGCCACTTATCAATGACTGCATACCATGTATGTCTTTCTGTGATTGGGTTAGCTCACTCAGAATGTCAATCTTGACTTCTTACAGTTAAGTCTGAGAGAAATGTGGAAAACTGCTGTTATAAATTACTGTTAAGGAACTAGTCTGGAGTCTTGTTGTATCTAGATGTCTAATGCAGCCTGATGAGTGTCACATTAATGGTCTGTGCTCCCAGGTGTTTATCTCTACAATGGCATTGATAATGGAACAATTGTGAGACCAGCTACGCACTTAAAAGTGACTGAAAGTGTCCTGTGTACATTGTAATGATAAAAACTTACTGTCACCATTAACATTTTTTTTGTTACCTCAGATTAAGCATATCAAAGCTCCAAGAATGATGCATTTTTCAAAGAACCAATGGCATGGCACATAATATTTTATTTTATTTCATTTTATTGTGAAAAGGCCTTCGTATGTAACAAACGAGAGCCTTGAACTAATTTTTTTTTATTGAAAACTAAGATTACCGGCAGGCATAAGCATGCCTAGTGGGACATATTTTATTTTTAAAGATATGTGTGTGTGTGTGTGTGTGTGTGTGTGTGTGTGCGCGCGCGCGCGCACGTGCCTGTGTGTGTAAGTGTGTGTGTGTAGTTAGATATGTGAACATTAGTTCTTTGAACTTATAAGACCCTTGCCTCAGACTTTTGAAGGCTAAGATTATTGGCATGAATCAGTATGCTTGGCAAGTTAAATTTTACTTTAATATATTTATTATTTTTAGTGCACACTCTTTCTCCCTCTGTCTCTTGCTTTCTCCCTCTCCCCTCCTCTCTATGTGTGTATATGTGTCTGTCTGTGTGTGTGTGTGTGTGCAGGTACACATAGAGGTCGAATGCATCATTTTCCCCTAGAGCTGTAGTTATGGGTAGTTATGAACTGCTCAATATAGATACTTGGAATAGAATGTGAATCCTCTGCAAGAATAATATACACTCTTGGACACTCAGCTATCTTCTCATTCCAGAGATATATTTTAAATACATGTTAATAATCTATATGTCATGTTCAGATAGACCTTATATTCCTGTAAAATTTCTTAATTAAAAATTCATCTCTTAATAAAGCAGGTCTATTTATTTATACAAGGTCATATTTTACATAGTGACGCATTTAGTGAGTTTATTATTCAATGATACAACACCTAACAGAAAGATAAATATTTGGCTACCATAAAGTAACAATTTAGAAAGTCTCTTGAGATCAAATGTGTGCTTTTATCCCAAACAGACAGTGAAACAATGTGTGGACACCTGACAAAGACATGAGCAGAGAAAACTTTGAGTCACTTAAGTATAATTACCACAGCATATGGAACTCAATCTCCATCCCTGTGAGAAATAATCTAATACAAGAATAGGTCAGACAAATCCTGGCTCATTATCATAACAGATGCATAATCCAGGAATTCACAATCTGTCTGTACATTCATTCTTTTTAGCATCCTGTATTTAACACACTATTGCTGAAACACATCGAGCCTTGGCAGATTTTAAATGCTTCAGAAATAGGCACGCACACTCTTTTGTTAGTAGGACTGAGTCAATCTTGACCCTCAGCCATCGAGATACTATCGTAAATGTATTAGAGCAATTCCTTTCCCAATGGCTGTATATCTCAAACTCAAACCCCCAAACAGGATGGCTATGATATTCTCTTGACATTTCTGCATCTAACACAATTATAATAAGAAAGAAATCTCTAGCTTTTACTGCCTTTCAGCCTTAGGCCAAAAAGTATACTGTTTCTTGTTTGTTATTGCTTAACACACACACACACACACACACACACACACACACACAGAGAGAGAGAGAGAGAGAGAGAGAGAGAGAGAGAGAGAGAGAGAGAGAGAGAGAGAAGAGGTGGGGAATGGAGGAAGAGGGGGTACTGGGAGAGAGGGGGAAGAAGGAGAGAAGGAAAGAGAGAGGGGGAGAGAGGGAGAGGAAGAGAGGGAGAGAGGAGAAAAGAGACAGATGTTTTGCTTCTAGGAAAGAGGACCATAGAGCCAAGGATGGTAGGAGCATGCGTGTGATTTCAGCACATAGGATAACAATTACTGTGAGTCTCAGACCAACCTGGGTTATGCAGTGAGTTTGAAGGCAGCCTACATTGAGGAGTGAGATCCTGTTGTCAAATTAAACTTAATGAAACACACCTACAAAAGCCCATGAAGAAGGAACAGTAATTACTGGTGCCAAGTTCTGTGCTCACCACATATGGCTGTTTCTATGCCAGTTGAATAAAAAAAAACATTTTAAAGCACAGTAATCACCAAGCCTCTTCACATTGAAATATCCAAATGGAAAGAAAGTGTAGAAAAGTCAAATATCACCAACCAGATTATGTCAAAATCTTAGCAGCTCTTGGCTCTCCCTACTCACCTGAAGGTATACCTCCCCCTCTTCAGCTTGTCTCTGTTTGCTGTAACACCTATGGCGATATGTTCTATGTTTAAGCCTCATATTGATTTGCTGTAATAATTAGTTCTGACTCCAGCCCAATGGGTTGGGTTCACATAGAGACCCAATTGTCAGGTGAGGAAACTGAAATAATGGGACAGCATGCAATGTGTGGTAAGAGGGCTGTGCTTACGTTCTTAACCTACTGCCCCTTGTAGCATACTTACTTTCCATACTCCCGTCGTAAGATTAGGATAGAAGACCAAAATTATATTTCTGCTTTTCTGCAGGGTTTGCTAAATTGAGTCAAAAATCACCTTATAGAAAATCTTAAAGCTTGAAAATAATTGCACGTTATGTTAGGGCAATATCTAGAGAATTATAAGCAAGATCGCTTTGACATACGAAAGTGTAGATGCAGTCCGTGTTTCTTACAGGCACCGACTGACTTTTCTTGGTGTTCTCTTTGGAATTTTTCCTCATGTGTATTCAATTTAAATTTAAATGAAGTATGTGCTTACAAACTATCCCAATTTCCTCCTCCTATCCTCTTTTTGATTCAGATTGATTATTCCCATTTTATTTTGAGCTCTTGACATTATTTCTATTTCAAGAAGTACCCATTTTGCATCAATATAGCCATGTCAAAAAGAAGTTTCTAACACAGAAGATAAAAGTGCATTTTGTGAATATCAGTAATCCAATGGGAGTCAAAACTCCATTGCGTTTGGGAAATTCAAGTCCTAAGTTACTTTATGTGACATTTCAACGTCGAAATTAGGATTTGTCACTGATCATTTATTTGTTTGTTTTGTTTTTTACCATTTAACATTAATGAAATTATTTTGGAAAGAGGAATTAGCAGTCAGAGGCTAAGTGAGTATGGCATATGTCCTCATTTCACTTCCTGTTGTTGAGGTAAAACACCCTGACAAAAACAGTGTCTGGTAGAAAGATCGTATTTTAGCTCCCAGGTCTACTAAGAGTTCATCATAGCAAGGAATTCCAGGTAGCAGGAATTTCAGGCAGCTACTCACATAATAGACAAAAGCAGAGTTATACTGAATGTGGACATACCTGGTTGCGACTCTTTCTCCACTACTGTACAGTCCAATGTTGGTCCAGTTTGTGAAATGATGTTACCCACATTCCTAGTTGGCCTTCCCCACACGAATTTACCCAGCTTAAAAACAAAACAAAACAAAACGAAACAAAACAAAACCACTCACAGACATGTTTACAGGCTAACTCAGTCCAGACAATTCTTAATTCAGAATAACCTCCCAGGTAATTGTACATTGTGTCAAGTTAACAAATCACCCATCACAATGGAGTTGAAGTAAGTTAATCTTACGCCTTTGCAGGCATCTGAGTACTGATGGCTGATGGAGAACTTTAATGATGATCTTATTCTCTAATTAAAGATTAAACTAGGTGCTCTTTTCTTGTGTGAATGTTTCCATAATTTCAAAGCACAATGCAGCCTTACTGATAGTGTTAATTAGATATTGTCTACTATTTCATAAACAGCAGTTATAAGAAAATTATTTTGTAACTTTTGAATGAAAGAAATAATTGTACAATTTATCCTGAGGAAAAATTAAGCAGAAGTACAAAATATTCTTGGGCGTGTTGGAATTTTTCAAAGCTAGCATGACTGTGGAGTATTATGAATGGTTTCTTCAGGCGCCTTCCTATTTCTGCGTATTGCTGCGTATTGCTGCAGTGTGATAAATTGCCCAAAGGAAACTACTTATCATTTCACATATTGCTTACCTCTAAAATGGAAACAATAAATTCCATAACATACATGAAGATGTTATTAATGGTCTTTTGCCTGTCTTTATATGTTTTAAAATAAATAAAATTTAGTTATTTATTTTAAGATTGTGGTTGCAATTGTTTTTTTATTTCTATTGTCTAATGTTGCACAAATTCACTTTCAACTTCAGCCAACCTGAGGAAAGGAAATACTAGTGGGTTTACTGTACCATTCTTCTTCCTGAACCCCTTCTTGTGAAAAAGAACTGCCAACTATGTCTTTATCATAACAAATAGCAAACTGACTTAACCCTCCTGCGACTACCACACACATAGGAATGTGCACACTATATGTTCACATGTAGTCTTACTGTGAAATGAAAAACACTTGTCAACATAGACAAAACTCTTAGCCTTACATACCCAAATGCACTGGAGAAAATACATTTCTGCAAAACACAGACATTTGTTCTTTGGGGATTCACTAGCCTGAGATAAGAATGGTCACTTGTTTTTTGTTTGTTCTCCAACTTGGAAGTAACACAGTAAATCAAGATATGAATAACATGTGTCTTACTAAATCTACACAATTGACTTTTCACAATAACTAGCACTTTTTACCCAAATATTTTTGGTTTTTGTAGCTCATTTGAGCTTTATAATTTTAATCATATAAGTGCTTTCAGAGTTTGAACTGTCAGTATTGAACTGTCTCCCAGTATTTGTTTAAAGAGATTGTTTTTAAGGGACCGGACTTAAATTATTTATTTACATGCACAGAATTAAAAATGTGTGACTCGTCCCACAATACAGAAAATAGCATTATCTATTTAAGGCATATTGTCAGGTTTATTTTAATGGGCACAATCTTTTCACAGTCAGTAAAGTTAAGCACACTTTTGCATATAGTTTTATAGTTAGAAGGTTTAAATGTGTTCCTTTCTCTCTTGATTTCTTTTACCTCTGTATATATGCTGGTCTTAGGCATGCTAGAAAATAAAAGCCAACCTTAGCAAAGTTGAGGGATTTTTTTTTTGCCCTGAGAAGATTCTACTTCAATTCTTTAACTTTTTATCCTTGCAGGTACACCTATTCCATCAGCCATAGGTGATAGTTTCCCTTATCCCAAAAAAACCTGATCAAATATTGTGAGGTCATAGAGGAAAACACCTGCATAAAATTATATTGTGATTGCAATTTCCTGGCACAGTCACCATTAATGAAGGGAAAATTGTCCAGTCCATAAGGTGATGATTACTTCGCAAAGACTAAGATTACAGAGACTAAGACCAATTTCCGGAACACATGTCCAAAATGCTGACCATGGTGATGTGTGCTTGGAATGTCAGTGTCCCAGGAGCAGAACAAGGCAGATCCCTGGGACACACTGGTCAGCCAGCCTAGCCTACTAGGAAAGTTCCAGGCTAACAGATGCTCTTGCTCCAAGAAAAGGTAGATGGTGGCTGAGGAAAACACCCAAGATTGTCATCTGAGCTACAAACACACACAGAAACACTTCCTTATAAACCAAAGTATATACAAATACACAGGAGTTATTTAATATTTAGGAAGTGCCTGTCACTTCTGTCATTGGCAGAAATGTTGCCTCACTTCGATACCAGCATCATAAACCTTCACTACCGCCAAGCAACAAAGAATACCCAGCTAGAACATCACATACTCAGCTTATTTAATTAACTTTGTTTTAGTAATGAAATGCTTTTCAAGCAAGTTAAGTCTGTTTTGAATAGAATGTCTGCAAACGAGGCCGCAAAAATGTATGAGTTCATGTCTGAATCAAATATTTAGTTTAATTTTATTTGCTTATGTTTCACAGAGGACACGAGAATAGAAATCCTATTTAAGTGGATGATTCATATCTGGGTTCATAATACTGTAACTTTTCCCTGGGACAATTTACGTTTCATTACATAAAGACAGAAACATGAGTCTTCTGTTAAGGTAGAATTCAGGCTTCTTCTCCAGATGCTTTTCTCTTTGGAGTGAATATTTCAGTGCCGGCATGCTTTAAATAGATTCCATATTTTTGAAAGATTGTTAAATAAGTTAGAACAGCATACACAAAGACTCGACACACACATATTTTCACACACATGCGCAAAGAGCACATATGAGTTGTAGGTCTTCTGAGACAGCTTGGTCTGGCTTAGCTGAGAATTTTGTCACATTAAACTGTCAATAGTCTGAATCATTGTCTTTGTCCAGAGGGTCTTCTGTATAGTGCTAATCTAGTTTTCTGAAGGGCAGATGCTATTTCTCATACTTCAAAGGGTGACATTTGATTTAAATTGACTTAAATGAATTTTCTTTACAACAAATGTAATAGTAAATATCTAAATAACCATTCCATATATATTGTATATTATTTATGGCATATATATAATATTATAAAAATTAAACACCAATATTGCTATACTATCTGAAACAAAATCTCCTCTCAGTATTTTGTTAGAGTCAGATCTTCCTAGTACAACTTTAAAAACATTTCTAAAATAAAAAATAAAAAAATAAAAACCTTTCTAAAAGCATTTCGGGCAGCACGTGCCTATTGTTGACTCTAGGATACTAAAAATCTCCTTTTAAAATCTATATTTTAAAAGCTGTTTTTTGTTTGTTCTTTGAAAACTTCACATGGAAAGTCATAGCTGGCACATGAACATCAGTGGTTATCTGAATAGAATCTTTCTAAGATCAAGTCAGTTAAAAGTCTACCATAGCTAGTGTAGGCCTACAGAAGTCCCTCCCACTGACTGACGAACTATTGACAACTGATGACTACCATGGGGAGATTGGTTACTATTCCCTGTGTGTGGCTATTGGTAAATTGCTCATGCCCCAGCGATGACCTATACTCATCAGTGTATGGTCACAACTTAAATTCACTGAGATATGTATAAAATCTAAGAATGGAAGGAAGTTGGGAGGAAGATGCATTGGGAATGGCTAATGAGAACGAAAGGTATGCAGTTTGAATATGATCAAGATATTCTATACATGCATTAAGAGAGCTTGAAGGGGCTTGAAACCCCATATGAACAACAATGCCAACCAACCAGAGCTTCCAGTACTAAGCCATTATCCAAAGACTATACATGGACTGACCCTGGGCTCCAACCTCATAGGTAGCAATGAATAGCCTAGTAAGAGCACCAGTGGAAGGGGAAGCCCTTGGTCCTGCCAAGACTGAACCCCCAGTGAACATGATTGTTGTGTGGTAATGGGGGGAAGATGGGGAGGGGAACACCCATATAGAAAGGGAGGGGTGGGGTTAGGTCGGTGTTGGCTGTGAAACCCAGAAGGGGAATAACAATCGAAATGTAAATAATACTCAAGTTAATAAAGATGGAAAAAAACCTTACATCAAAAAAAAGAGTTTTTCCATAATAACATATAAGTGCATACCTAGAATTTCAAATCCTCTAAACATTAGGAAAATAATCAGTATGACAAAACAGAAAACCTAAATGATATTAGTTTTTAAGCTACAATCAGAATGGTTAGGAGAGCATGCATCAGTGTAAGACTTTACAATTTTTATGAGTTCTAGTTTAGCTCTCATCATTAATTCACCTTGTGGTTTCAGGCAAGTCTCTAAGTCTCTCTGAAATTTACCTTCCTTGGCTAAAAGTAGCGAGAATAATTTATAACTCACAAAGTTATGATAATTAAAAAATAACATATTTATATATTTTTTAAGAACTATAAATTCCAAGTAGTTGTGAGATGTTTATTAAATGGGGTTGGAAAAACAGGAAGTTTTAAATGATCACGATTTGTCTATATATTTTCCTAAAGATGGCAGAAATACTTTTACGAGAAGCATCATTCTTTGCTCTCCAACAATAATGAAGTCAGCATTCAGAATACTGTATATCAGAAAGAAGGAATTTAGGCTTATGATCTCTAGATATAAACCTTGTTCTAAAATCATATATAATTTTATAGGGCTGGTATTATAGAATACTTATGGGATACAAGGTAAAATGTGGTTTCTACATTTGTTTCTTTAAACCCTCAGAGGTGTCAGGTCTTGGGGCACTTTGGACTGTCGCTGGACTTTCTTTTCCTCAGGTTCTTCTCCATTTCCATCCTTGTATTTCTTTCAGACAGGAAGAATTGTGGGTCAGAGCTTTGACTGTAGAATCCCTCACTTGATGCCCTGTCTTTCTGCTGGAGGTGGGTTCAGTAAGTTCCCTCTCCCTACTGTAGGGCCTTTCCTCTAGGGTCCCCACTCTTTTGAGTCCTGAGGATCCCTCACTTTTCCGGTCTCTGGTACATTCTAGAGCATCCTCCCAATCTCCTTCCTCCTGAGGTCGCCTGTTTCTATTCTTTCTGCTGGCCCTCAGGGCTTTGGTTCTTTTTCCTCACCCAATACCAGATCATGTTCTCCTCTTTCCCTACCCCCATCTCCTTTCCCTCTCCTGCCCTTCTCCTTTCCCCCTTGTGGTTGCTTTCTTTTCTCTTCCAAGAGGGATTAAAGTGTTCCCACTTGCGCCCTTCAGCTTGTTGACCTTTTTGAATTCTGTGGACTGCTGCTCACTCCTGTGGTTGAATTAGGGCAAAGCTTGAAGAAGATGAGGAGGAGGGCAACTGTGTACGAGGTCTAAACTAACCTAAACCCCTGGTCTGGGTTCAGTTAGGGAAGGTGCACCTAACCATCAAGAGTCTGGAAGCTCCAGGAATTTTACAGGTCTGGTGGGGTGGGGATGGGGTGAAGGGGGAGGAGGTATAGGATATGGAAAAGTCAGGGGGTAGACTGGGAGGGGAATAAAATCTGGAGTGTAAAAAATATAAATCTTTTAAAAAGCACATAAATGAAGTGCTTTTATGAACAATAAATGAACAATAAAATAATCTTGCTTCATTTGAATTAATAAGTTTTATAACTCTCACTTGTTAGAAAATGATAGAAGTATACAATCACTATTAGAGTCAATCTGCATTATCAATAAAGTTGTAAATAAAGCCCAGTCTAAAAGCTAGAAAATGTTTTGAGTCCTGTCTGTGGTCTTTTATAAAGAAATCTAACCTGGACCTCTGAGATCTCTCGGATACTGAGCTGCCAACCAGACAGCATACATGGGCTGGTCTGAGGCCCCTGACATATATTTGGCAGAGGACTGCCTGGTCTGGCCTCAGTGGGAGAAGAAGCACCTAATCCTCAAGAGACTTGAGGGCCCAGGGAGGGGAAAGTTCTGGTGGGGTGGGATGGGGGTGGGGAAATCCTCTTGGAGACATGTGAGAAGGTATGGAATGAAGAATAGAGGGTGAAGCAAGAAGGGGATAATGACTGGACTGTAAAAAATGTTTAAAATAATAATAATAATAATAATAATAATAATAATAATAAATATGAGTTGCCTTAAAAAAAGAAATCCATGCCCAAAGCTTTCATTTCCTCTTTCATGGTCACTAGCTAGTCTTGTAAACTTTTGAGTCATGCCTTATCCCTTAGCTGCCTCTTCTAGAAGGCATCTACTATAGGTTTTTGCAATGTGGAATGGATGATTTTCAGGAAAGCATTTGGCACCTCCTCCTCATCATCACCACCATCATAATTATTTCACATTCTGAGTCTGGGCTCATGCTTCTACTTTCCAATGTTCTCATGGAGTCTCGCTTAGGGCTGACCTTCCAAGCCTAATACACAGGTTTTGAAGGCTCCAAGCAGCTAACACTCATTCTTACTCTTTTGCATGAGGACTTAGTAGTCTTGGTCCTTCAAACTGAACTGCAGAGAAAAAGAAGGAAACAAATATGATATTGCTGTGGCATTCTGGAATTTTCTGGCACATTTTCTTCAGTACTTCCGAAAGTTAGCTTCATCTGTTAGCAGATTTACCCAGAGTCAAGGGAAATGGTATAAGAGGGAATCTAGCCATACTGGATGTAAACATGTCAGGAAGTGAGAATTAGTGGCCTGTATCTTGCATGTATTTTGTTACTTTTTTACACTCCCAGAACTATTGACATTTAAAAGAATTATTTACAAATTTATATTATTCATTTGTAGATTTTAGTGCCTTTTAACATCCATATTAATATATAGATATATAATTGGATATTGATTAATTTTTGTCAGTCTGTCACAAATTAGAATCATTTGGGCAGAAAGAATCTTAATTGAGAAATCTCCATTGGACTGGCTTGAAGATAAGTCTGTTATGTGTTTTATTGATTGATGTGGGAAGGCCTAGCTAAGTGAAGACAGTGACACCCCAGGCTGAAGCTCCTGGCTTGTATGAAAATCGAGCTGGGTAAGCCATTGAGAACAAGCTTGTAAGCAGTGTTTCTCAATGGCCTCAGATTACTACCTCTGTTCCTGCTTGAATTCCTACCCTGACTTCCTCTTATAAGGGACAGTAATATCAATACTAGCATGATTTCTTTGGTACAAACAAGAAGGAGAAGTTTATGGTTTAATAGAGAGGTGTTTATGTGTAAAGTTAGTTAAGAGATTACTTTTTTAAGCTGTAGGGTGAAATATTTTACTCCCTAAGTTTCTTTTGATCGTGGTATTTATTGCAGCAGCAGGAAGCAAACTAAAACAGAAATTGGTACTGGAGAATGGGCTATTTCTTTGAAAGACTGGAGTTGTTGTGTTCAGAAGATCATGGTATTTTTTTTTTAACTTTGGGCTGGAAAGCCACTAATGCTTAAAGTGTAATGGGGTGTTCTGCAGGAGATTTGAAGATACGAATGCTAAGAAATAGAAGTGATGGAGATTTGAATTGATAAGTACCAGAGTCCTTCAAAGATTCTGTAGGGCATTCACATGACATTTCAGATTAAGAATCTGTGTTGCTGGTCAGCTGTGACTAGAGAATTAGCTATGATTAATAAGAAAGCAGCAGTACTAAGACGAAATCTTCTGGGAGGTACTCCTTGTACCCAGCACACATAAACATTGGTACAGATTTTTGGAAAAGGTTGCATGTCAGGCTGTTAGCTATACTTTTCAATGTCTTCTCACACATGATACTGGTTTGAATGGGTCCTACAGAGGAACTGAGTCTTGGCACTTGGTTGCAGTGTTGGAGTCCATGATTGGCCTGGATAGGCTCCTGTTGAAAGTTCAACATCAGTTTCTGTGGAAACCCTAGGATTGAAGGGGCATGGAGACTGGCTGAAGCTTGGCATTATGTGGCAGGTTCGAGTGATATCAGGAGAGACCAGTTGATATAATGACCCAGGTATATTGCAGAAGTCTGGGTACCACAAAGAAGAGGGGCCTATGTGAAGCATAAGCAGCCTGAGCTGAGATGTGTGTGTTAGGATATCAGAGCCAGTCAAGTGGAGTTACACAAGGCCTTTTTGTGGGGCTCAGAAGATTGTGTGTGATTCCCAGGCATTGAACATCAAGCTACTCGCACTGTTTGAGTTTGTTTTTGATTTTGCTTTGACTGTAACTGTTCCCTTATATTCTTCTGGCTTGGCATAAAAAGTATGTAACCTATTTTGGACTTTACAGGAGCTCACACTTAAGAGACATTGGATATTTAAGAAGAACTGAGGCTTTTAAAATGATGTAAGTTTTAAGACTGTGGGACTTTTAAAATTAAAAGAAGAAGGAGAAGGAGAAGGAGGGAGGTGGGAGGCAGGAGGTGGGAAGAAGAAGAAGTAGAAGAAGAAGAAGGAGGAGGAGGAGGAGGAGGAGGAGGAGGAGGAGGAGGAGGAGGAGGAGAAGAAGAAGAAGAAGAAGAAGAAGAAGAAGAAGAAGAAGAAGAAGAAGAAGAAGAAGAAGAAGAAGAAGAAGCAGAAGCAGAAGCAGAAGCAGAAGCAGAAGCAGAAGCAGAAGCAGAAGCAGAAGCAGAAGCAGAAGCAGAAGCAGAAGCAGAAGCAGAAGCAGAAGCAGAAGCAGAAGCAGAAGCAGCAGTGCCATAACCAGGTCACGCAGAAGCTCAGATATAGCTAAGCCCATTATAGGCCTTGATATGCTGATGAACTAACTGTAAGGTGGTGTTGTTATGCTAGGGAACCAACCCCAACCTATGATCCCTGTTGGCACAAAACTACTGTCTAGTGAAATGATACAAAAATTGGAACACTGGAAATGATCTCTAGATCACACTGGGAGACAAAGCTTTTGCTTCTCTATCATTTTGTGTTGATATCCTTCTGCTAGTGGACTTGAGATTCTGTTTGGCCCTGACTTCAGTGACAGTTGAACTTTGAGCATTATTGCAAAGTTTGGACACTTTCACCAGTCCAGTGTTCTCAAGGACCCCCTTACTGCCATCTTCTCAGCATTCCACAGTTGAAGGACTGATTTGGGTGGATGGTGGTTTGGCTTGGGCCTGGAAGCTTCCAAATCTTGCTCTTTGGAGGGATTATGGACTGGAATACCTTCGCAATATTTTCAGCCTAATCAACTGTTCCCCACAGTTGATTGTGAGATTTAACTTTTATATTAGCATAATAAATATGAAAAGTTTGTTTGAATAAACCAAGTATATTTGAAAAATATGATTTATATTATGATTTTAACTTGAGATATTAGGGATAAAGAAAAAATGAAAAAGTTATGGTTTAACAGAAATCTGATTTCTATCAAATTGACAAGGGTCGAATTGTGTTGGTTAGTCTTTGTCAATGTGATAGAAACCTGTCATTTAGGGAGAAGGAACTTTAATTAAGAAGATGTCCAAAAGATAGCCTGCAGACAAGTTTGTAGGAAATTTTCTGGATTAATTATTGTATTGGAGAGTACAAGCCTACTCTGTATACTGCCCTTTCTGAGTTATGGTATAAACAAAAAGTAAACTAAGCAGCAGAAAGAAGCATCCTCTGTGGTGCTTGCTTCAGTCCCTGCTTTGAGAACCCTGCCTTGGATTTCCTAAACAAGGGACTGTGGTCAGAGCATTTAAGCCAAGTAAAGCCTTCTCAACCCCAAGTTGCTTTGGGTCATGGTTTATATCATAGCAATAGAAAGCAAACAAGATGGATGAGAAGGAATTAAAGAACAAAATTAGTGTTTTTTTCCCATAAGTACATTTAATTGTTCTTTCCAATAAATTATGTACATAAACCCATTTCTTATTTCTATCCCTATTAATAAAAATAAAACTGAAAGCTTTTATTTAAACTTTTATGAAATTTAAATTGTCTGGAATTATGACTCATGCTGCCCTAAATATTGCCTTCTTTACTTCTTTGAACCATAGGAAACACATATATGTAGCATTCCCAGTTACCTGGAGATGAGACAAATTCTGTTAATAGCATGTAATTATTCTCAGAACAATGAAATGATTGATGATAAATGGGAATATTTTTCTTAGCCCACTCAGTATAAAAGGGGCCAAAGGAAAAAATGTTTTGAGATTATCAATAACATTTATCTGAGATTTAAGTTTCCACAATTCTAAAATCATTTTTTTCCTCAATTATTCAGTCACTATGCCAATCACCTATAGACGGTTCAGATGATTGAACATGGGCCAGAAATCTTTTATGGAAGAGACAGGTTAAGGACAATCTACTCTCTACAATCAAGTGTGTATGAATGGTCTTCAGTAAGTCTCAGTGTGAAAACACAGGCAGATAGCAAGTGTCCATGGGGCTTTGAAAAAATGAGAGACAAAGAGTTTAACAGGTCTCAGCCAATTTCTTGTGGGCCTATTTTCTGCAAAATTCTCAAAATTGTGGAAATCAGCTACTCTCAGTACTTGAGGCAATCAATCCAAATGCATGCTGAGATGGCAGCTCAGACTGAGAGTCTGAGGAGATTTTGTCACAATTCTCAAACCCTATTCCCCTGATCATTGAAGTGGAAGAGCTCCAGTCAATAAATGCTGAGGCAGCAGAAAAAGAATGGCATATCTGGCATATCTTGCTGCTGTTAGGACACTGGGCTTGGCCCCAAGGCCTTCAGTGTGGCTGGAGAAAAGCCAGTACTTCTTCAATTAAGTTGCTTAAAACCTACGGAGTCTAAGGGTCAGGATTCTGGTAGCAGCTTCTGATGGCAAGCTGTCCTGGACCTCGGACCCAAGTCTTGGTGAGTAACTGGGTACTGTAACCACAATAACCTGTTGTTGCCTTACAGCCATTGTCTTTCTGTGCTCAGTACAAGCACACTTATTTTATTATTGATACAAATACTACAATGTCTTGAAAGTTATCATAGATATTTTAAATCAGAATTTAACGTCTAAAAGTTTTCCATGCAGATATATTTGTACTTATTCATGGAAATAATTAAATAAAGTATTTATTATAGCACATTCTCTTATTCTGATAAAACAAAAACCTAAGTTCCAGCAAAAAGAATTTGGCTAAATATATATGCACATACATGAATAAAAGTACTTGAAGCTATTAAAAAATAAAGCATGAAAGTTCTTTAGATTAAAATAGCTAAGACATATTCCTCACTGTATCTTTGATAGGAGATAGACTATATACATTTTAGGAATATTTCAAAAATATTAATCTTTTACAAAAGGGTAAACATTTAAAAATTAAAAGGATTAAGAGACTATTTCTATAATATAAAATATTTTACAAATAAGTGGCCACAAGTATTCAGTAATATTTGTGCTTCTGTTACTTTTCCAAGTTGAAGTTAAAGTTGTGTTTAAGGTACTCTAAGGGGAAAACTTCAATTAAATATACTGTGTAATTATTCAGATTACAAATATAGGGCATAAAAAGGACTAAAAATAATAAAAAACAAAAAACAAATATAGGGAATATTATAATAAATGCTGATTTACAGACTGATGCACAAAGCCTTTTAAAATTACATTACAGTGACTCACATGATCAGTATACTCTCAGCAGTTTTAAATTTTGCATCTATAGCTATGGTGCATATAAACGCTTCTATTCTAGTGGGACCGGTGCCCAACTATTCCAGATTGCAAAAAAAGACATCAGACCACTAGAAATTAGGCTACTGATGACAATGACATTTTGGGACTCATATTGGTGAAAGAAAAAGTGTGAATCAGCATACTTTTCTTTGGTCCAAGCTTTTAAATCCCAAGTGGCATATTATATATCCAGTATATCTGGTATACTTTTCACCAAAAACACTTTTAAAAACATAATATCAAACAAACTAGGAGGTGGTAAAATAGTCTAAGGCTGAATAATAATAATAACAAGCAAAGAATATAGTAGAAGTTCAACTGACATTGCAGTGTTAACCAAGCAACTGTTTTGGTTTGTTTTAGTTTTGGTTTGTTTGCTAATAGCTAGTATGGCTAGTATGATAGAATAGAAGGAAGGCCCATCTGCATGGTAGTGTGGATGTGATATGGCAAGACATCGAGGGACTGAATAGTATCTCCCTCACATATGTGTCCATCCAATTATTTTGAAAAAATGTCTTTGAAGATATGGTGGTATTAAGATCTTGAGATGAGATCATCTTGTTTAACCAGGTGAGGCTTGAAATACAAGAACTGTGTTCTAGTAAGAGAAAAAGAGCACACACAAGCATAGTGATGGCGGTGAGAAGGTATACCGTGTACCTATGTTCCAGCGGTACCTATCAGCTTAATAACGCCAAGTGTTTATGCTAGTGAACAGAAGCCAAAAATCAATGTCTGTGGAAAATTCATCAGAGCTTTCAGAAAAAGCCAAAATACTCACACTCTAATTTCAGAATTCTTGACCTCAAGACTATTAAAAAAATCATTTGTTTTGAGTCATTCAATTTCTTGCACATTGTTATTTCACACATAGGAAGTTCAAAGATAGAGGGCAAACATTCCTATAGACAAGGGCCCATAAGATAAAGCAGTGGCACATACAGATTTTTAATTTTTATTTTTTATTTAAAATTTGTATAATATACATTTATGTGCTTTATATTTAAATATGGCATGCTTAGTCTGTAACCTGCAGCTACCAATTCGCTAAACTAGCATAATCCCTGGCTACGTTCTAAACACTTGTCTTCATATCTATATTTAAATACAATCCTCACCCCTCATCAAGGAATCTTCTCTTTGCAACAGATAGAGCCCATTACAAAAACCTACAACCAATAAAAATGTAGAGTTGTAGAGTCCAGTCCCAGCAGATGTATGTGTAACATGATTCTTCCACCTATACCTCAAGGATGATTATGGAAGAAGGGGTAGGAAGATCATAAGCACCAGAGTAGCAGGAAGTTTGTTGTGAAATTATATTTCTTACATATGTCAGGAGTGCACCCATGAAGACTCACCAACAGGGCTGTCTAAACATCCCTGAACAGAGACACAGTAGACATGCTAACATAGAAGAGGGAAAGCTTATGAGGCTTCAACCCTACACAAAGAAATAAAGGTAACTAAGAAATCCTGAGAGTGGGAGAAAGTCTTTCCCGAGGAAGAACACATCTATTGGTTAGCTAATACCAAATGATCAGCCTTGAGAACATGAACATACAAGTAGCATGTGACTTCTAAGACAACATGACAACACCTACTGATCAGTTTTAAATCGTCCCATCTCCATGCAGTCTTCTTCTTTTGATTGCATGTGAGGATATGTCTGAGTATTCTTTGGTTTTAGTTTTATTATTTTATCCACAGGACTTGTGATTTTAATTTATAAAGGCACAGTAGTCAATTGCTATTGACTCACAGAATAAGAAATATAAATATCTGTGAGAAACAGAGTGGTGGAGAAAAGAGGAGAGGAGAGGAAGAGAGAGAGAGAGAGAGAGAGAGAGAGAGAGAGAGAGAGAGAGAGAGAGAGAGAGAGAAACAGAGACAGACAGACAGATAGACAGAGAGAAAGGATATAACCATATAGTTACCTGCAAAGTGGTACTAGAAATCTCCACAAAATGCCATATAGTAGTTCCTTGATTTGTGGATGATTGATTTTAGGGCCTCTACAAGTACTAAGCCTTACAGTAAATTATTTGCATTGCTTAATGCAATGATGTAATGTCTACTTATAATAGCTATACCATACCATGTTGCTTAAGAAATGATGAACAAAAGAAATTGCATACACTTAGTACAGATATACTATATAACTAACTACACTGTACACAATTAGGAAACAAGACAATGCTTGGTGAGGACAAAAGAGAGATGGGTTAGCTATGAAATGTTAGGAAACTGTAGCCTAGTGCACATATGTCCACTCATCTGTGTGTTTTGATATGGCCCTTGGAATATGACAAATTCAAGTTTCACTTTTTGAAATTTTAGGAACTTTAATGAATATTTGTAATCTGAAATCGATCAGATTGATGTCTGTTAAAGAGAGTTCAACTATCCACATATAAAGTGTTTTTTCCATATATGTTTTATTAGTGTAAATTGTCATTTAAAGAATCACAGAACCTATTCTCTCAATGACACAAGTTCAACAGACTTTTTGTGTTACTCTTGGCTTAAATGAATGTTCGCTCATAGGATTATGGTGAGGAATTCAGATTAATTGGCTTCATTGTGCTACTGAACTAGTACATACAACATTATATTTCAATTTTATTTACAAAATGACTCTGTGCCTTATAGAATGGTAATGCAGATTAAAAGAAAACATCAATGTGAAATGTTTAATATTGAGGTTAGATCTGTGTAAAATCAATCAGCATTGGTTATTATTGGCATCGAGGTATAAAAAAAATAGCCCCGGCCCGCAGCAGCTCTCTGCTCCCAGACCTGGTGAGAGAGAGACCCAACCGCCTGGTCAGGTGGGCACTCCTGAGGCTGCAGAGCGGAAGAGACCACCAACACTGCTCACCCCTGCCCACATCCCTGGCCCAAGAGGAAACTGTATAAGGCCTCTGGGCTCCCGTGGGGGAGGGCCCAGGAGCGGCAGGACTTCTGCGCCTGAGACACCGCCGGAACCTGAAAGAAACAGACCAGATAAACAGTTCTCTGCACCCAAATCCCGTGGGAGGGAGAGCTAAACCTTCAGAGAGGCAGACAAGCCTGGGAAACCAGAAGAGACTGCTCCCTGCACACACATCTCGGACGCCAGAGGAAAAAGCCAAAGACCATCTGGAAGCCTGGTGCACTGAAGCTCCCGGAAGGGGCGGCACAGGTCTCCCTGGTTGCTGCCGCTGCAGAGAGCCCCTGGGCAGCACCCCACGAGCGAACCTGAGCCTCGGGACCACAGGTAAGACCAAATTTTCTGCTGCAAGAAAGCTGCCTGGTGAACTCAAGACACGGGCCCACAGGAACAGCTGAAGACCTGTAGAGAGGAAAAACTACACGCCGGAAAGCAGAACACACTGTCCCCATAACTGACTGAAAGAGAGGAAAACAGGTCTACAGCACTCCTGACACACAGGCTTATAGGTCAGTATAGCCACTGTCAGAAATAGCAGAACAAAGTAACAATAGAGATAATCTGATGGCGAGAGGCAAGCGCAGGAACCCAAGCAACAGAAACCAAGACTGCATGCCATCATCGGAGCCCAAATCTCCCGCCAAAACAAACATGGAATATCCAAACACACCAGAAAAGCAAGATCTAGTTTCAAAATCATATTTGATCATGATGCTGGAGGACTTCAAGAAAGACATGAACACACTTAGGGAAACACAGGAAATCATTAATAAACAAGTAGAGGCCTACAGAGAGGAATGGCAAAAATCCCTGAAAGAATTCCAGGAAAACACAATCAAACAGATGAAGGAATTAAAAATGGAAATAGAAGCAATCAAGAAAGAACACATGGAAACAACCCTGGATATAGAAAACCAAAAGAAGAGACAAGGAGCTGTAGATACAAGCTTCACCAACAGAATACAAGAGATGGAAGAGAGAATCTCAGGAGCAGAAGATTCCATAGAAATCATTGACTCAACTGTCAAAGATAATGTAAAGCGGAAAAAGCTACTGGTCCAAAACATACAGGAAATCCAGGACTCAATGAGAAGATCAAACCTAAGGATAATAGGTATAGAAGAGAGTGAAGACTCCCAGCTCAAAGGACCAGTAAATATCTTCAACAAAATCATAGAAGAAAACTTCCCTAACCTAAAAAAAGAGATACCCATAGGCATACAAGAAGCCTACAGAACTCCAAATAGATTGGACCAGAAAAGAAACACCTCCCGTCACATAATTGTCAAAACACCAAACGCACAAAATAAAGAAAGAATATTAAAAGCAGTAAGGGAAAAAGGTCAAGTAACATATAAAGGGAGACCTATCAGAATCACACCAGACTTCTCGCCAGAAACTATGAAGGCCAGAAGATCCTGGACTGATGTCATACAGACCCTAAGAGAACACAAATGCCAGCCCAGGTTACTGTATCCAGCAAAACTCTCAATTAACATTGATGGAGAAACCAAGATATTCCATGACAAAACCAAATTTACACAATATCTTTCTACAAATCCAGCACTACAAAGGATAATAAATGGTAAAGCCCAACATAAGGAGGCAAGCTATACCCTAGAAGAAGCAAGAAACTAATCGTCTTGGCAACAAAACAAAGAGAATGAAAGCACACAAACATAACCTCACATCCAAATATGAATATAAAGGGAAACAATAATCACTATTCCTTAATATCTCTCAATATCAATGGCCTCAACTCCCCAATAAAAAGACATAGATTAACAAACTGGATACGCAACGAGGACCCTGCATTCTGCTGCCTACAGGAAACACACCTCAGAGACAAAGACAGACACTACCTCAGAGTGAAAGGCTGGAAAACAACTTTCCAAGCAAATGGTCAGAAGAAGCAAGCTGGAGTAGCCATTCTAATATCAAATAAAATCAATTTCCAACTAAAAGTCATCAAAAAAGATAAGGAAGGACACTTCATATTCATCAAAGGAAAAATCCACCAAGATGAACTCTCAATCCTAAATATCTATGCCCCAAATACAAGGGCACCTACATACGTAAAAGAAACCTTACTAAAGCTCAAAACACACATTGCACCTCACACAATAATAGTGGGAGATTTCAACACCCCACTCTCATCAATGGACAGATCATGGAAACAGAAATTAAACAGTGATGTCGACAGACTAAGAGAAGTCATGAGCCAAATGGACTTAACGGATATTTATAGAACATTCTATCCTAAAGCAAAAGGATATACCTTCTTCTCAGCTCCTCATGGTACTTTCTCCAAAATTGACCATATAATTGGTCAAAAAACGGGCCTCAACAGGTACAGAAAGATAGAAATAATCCCATGCGTGCTATCGGACCACCACGGCCTAAAACTGGTCTTCAATAACAATAAGGGAAGAATGCCCACATATACGTGGAAATTGAACAATGCTCTACTCAATGATAACCTGGTCAAGGAAGAAATAAAGAAAGAAATTAAAAACTTTTTAGAATTTAATGAAAATGAAGATACAACATACTCAAACTTATGGGACACAATGAAAGCTGTGCTAAGAGGAAAACTCATAGCGCTGAGTGCCTGCAGAAAGAAACAGGAAAGAGCATATGTCAGCAGCTTGACAGCACACCTAAAAGCTCTAGAACAAAAAGAAGCAAATACACCCAGGAGGAGTAGAAGGCAGGAAATAATCAAACTCAGAGCTGAAATCAACCAAGTAGAAACAAAAAGGACCATAGAAAGAATCAACAGGACCAAAAGTTGGTTCTTTGAGAAAATCAACAAGATAGATAAACCCTTAGCCAGACTAACGAGAGGACACAGAGAGTGCGTCCAAATTAACAAAATCAGAAATGAAAAGGGAGACATAACTACAGATTCAGAGGAAATTCAAAAAATCATCAGATCTTACTATAAAAACCTATATTCAACAAAATTTGAAAATCTTCAGGAAATGGACAATTTCCTAGACAGATACCAGGTATCAAAGTTAAATCAGGAACAGATAAACCAGTTAAACAACCCCATAACTCCTAAGGAAATAGAAGCAGTCATTAAAGGTCTCCCAACCAAAAAGAGCCCAGGTCCAGATGGGTTTAGTGCAGAATTCTATCAAACCTTCATAGAAGACCTCATACCAATATTATCCAAACTATTCCACAAAATTGAAACAGATGGAGCCCTACCGAATTCCTTCTACGAATCTACAATTACTCTTATACCTAAACCACACAAAGACACAACAAAGAAAGAGAACTTCAGACCAATTTCCCTTATGAATATCGACGCAAAAATACTCAATAAAATTCTGGCAAACCGAATTCAAGAGCACATCAAAACAATCATCCACCATGATCAAGTAGGCTTCATCCCAGGCATGCAGGGATGGTTTAATATACGGAAAACCATCAACGTGATCCATTATATAAACAAACTGAAAGAACAGAACCACATGATCATTTCATTAGATGCTGAGAAAGCATTTGACAAAATTCAACACCCCTTCATGATAAAAGTCCTGGAAAGAATAGGAATTCAAGGCCCATACCTAAACATAGTAAAAGCCATATACAGCAAACCAGTTGCTAACATTAAACTAAATGGAGAGAAACTTGAAGCAATCCCACTAAAATCAGGGACTAGACAAGGCTGCCCACTCTCTCCCTACTTATTCAATATAGTTCTTGAAGTTCTAGCCAGAGCAATCAGACAACAAAAGGAGATCAAAGGGATACAGATCGGAAAAGAAGAGGTCAAAATATCACTATTTGCAGATGATATGATAGTATATTTAAGTGATCCCAAAAGTTCCACCAGAGAACTACTAAAGCTGATAAACAACTTCAGCAAAGTGGCTGGGTATAAAATTAACTCAAATAAATCAGTTGCCTTCCTCTATACAAAAGAGAAACAAGCCGAGAAAGAAATTAGAGAAACGACACCCTTCATAATAGACCCAAATAATATAAAGTACCTCGGTGTGACTTTAACCAAGCAAGTAAAAGATCTGTACAATAAGAACTTCAAGACACTGAAGAAAGAAATTGAAGAAGACCTCAGAAGATGGAAAGATCTCCCATGCTCATGGATTGGCAGGATTAATATAGTAAAAATGGCCATTTTACCAAAAGCAATCTACAGATTCAATGCAATCCCCATCAAAATACCAATCCAATTCTTCAAAGAGTTAGACAGAACAATTTGCAAATTCATCTGGAATAACAAAAAACCCAGGATAGCTAAAGCTATCCTCAACAATAAAAGGACTTCAGGGGGAATCACTATCCCTGAACTCAAGCAGTATTACAGAGCAATAGTGATAAAAACTGCATGGTATTGGTACAGAGACAGACAGATAGACCAATGGAATAGAATTGAAGACCCAGAAATGAACCCACACACCTATGGTCACTTGATTTTTGACAAAGGAGCCAAAACCATCCAATGGAAAAAAGATAGCATTTTCAGCAAATGGTGCTGGTTCAACTGGAGGGCAACATGTAGAAGAATGCAGATCGATCCATGCTTATCACCCTGTACAAAGCTTAAGTCGAAGTGGATCAAGGACCTCCACATCAAACCAGACACACTCAAACTAATAGAAGAAAAACTAGGGAAGCATCTGGAACACATGGGCACTGGAAAAAATTTCCTGAACAAAACACCAATGGCTTATGCTCTAAGATCAAGAATTGACAAATGGGATCTCATAAAACTGCAAAGCTTCTGTAAGGCAAAGGACACTGTGGTTAGGACAAAACGGCAACCAACAGATTGGGAAAAGATCTTTACCAATCCTACAACAGATAGAGGCCTTATATCCAAAATATACAAAGAACTCAAGAAGTTAGACCGCAGGGAAACAAATAACCCTATTAAAAAATGGGGTTCAGAGCTAAACAAAGAATTCACAGCTGAGGAATGCCGAATGGCTGAGAAACACCTAAAGAAATGTTCAACATCTTTAGTCATAAGGGAAATGCAAATCAAAACAACCCTGAGATTTCACCTCACACCAGTGCGATTGGCTAAGATCAAAAACTCAGGTGACAGCAGATGCTGGCGAGGTTGTGGAGAAAGAGGAACACTCCTCCATTGTTGGTGGGATTGCAGACTGGTAAAACCATTCTGGAAATCAGTCTGGAGGTTCCTCAGAAAATTGGACATTGAACTGCCTGAGGATCCAGCTATACCTCTCTTGGGCATATACCCAAAAGATGCCTCAACATATAAAAGAGACACGTGCTCCACTATGTTCATCGCAGCCTTATTTATAATAGCCAGAAAATGGAAAGAACCCAGATGCCCTTCAACAGAGGAATGGATACAGAAAATGTGGTACATCTACACAATGGAATACTACTCAGCTATCAAAAACAACGAGTTTATGAAATTCGTAGGCAAATGGTTGGAACTGGAAAATATCATCCTGAGTGAACTAACCCAATCACAGAAAGACATACATGGTATGCACTCATTGATAAGTGGCTATTAGCCCAAATGCTTGAATTACCCTAGATCCCTAGAACAAACGAAACTCAAGACGGATGATCAAAATGTGAATGCTTCACTCCTTCTTTAAATGAGGAAAAAGAATACCCTTGGCAGGGAAGGGAGAGGCAAAGATTAAAACAGAGACTGAAGGAACACCCATTCAGAGCCTGTCCCACATTTGGCCCATACATATACAGCCACCCAATTGGACTAGATGGATGAAGCAAAGAAGTGCAGACCGACAGGAGCCGGATGTAGATCGCTCCTGAGAGACACAGCCAGAATACAGCAAATACAGAGGCGAATGCCAGCAGCAAACCACTGAACTGAGAATAGGTCCCCTATTGAAGGAATCAGAGAAAGAACTGGAAGAGCTTGAAGGGGCTCGAGACCCCAAAAGTACAACAATGCCAAGCAACCAGAGCTTCCAGGGACTAAGCCACTACCTAAAGACTATACATGGACTGACCCTGGACTCTGACCCCATAGGTAGCAATGAATATCCTAGTAAGAGCACCAGTGGAAGGGGAAGCCCTGGGTCCTGCTAAGACTGAACCCCCAGTGAACTAGTCTATGGGGGGAGGGCGGCAATGGTGGGAGGGTTGGGAGGGGAACACCCATAAGGAAGGGGATGGGGGAGGGGGATGTTTGCCCGGAAACCGGGAAAGGGAATAACACTCGAAATGTATATAAGAAATACTCAAGTTAATAAAAAAAAAAAAATAAGGATCCTCTAAAAATTTCTGTCCTTAAACAAATAGGTCTCTAAACAAATTCTGTCTTTAAACAAATGGGTCAGATATTTGGAATCATGGGTGATCATTTTAGGGATGTCTCATAATATTAAAAATAATAAAATATAGAGTGTCCTTATATGAGATATGCCATAGTTACTACTTGCCCTGCTGGGTTCAACCTCTTGTCAGCAGCACTCAGAATTGACTTATGATTAAGGCTTCATCAAGGTGAATTTTGGGACCCCACCCACACTCCTGGAGCTGGTCATGTAGAGCCTGCTGAGAAATGAGTCCTTACCCGTGCTCTGCTCAGGGAGCTCTCATTCCACCACTGTTCAAGAAGGCCTTCAAAGGCAAACAAACTAACATCCTGGCAGGGGTGGTGCTAGCCTAGCTCTTCCCTCCCTCTTGGGTCTCCTTTGATAACTCCCAACATGGAGACCTTGAAGGCTGTTCTGGATGATGTAGACATGCTGTGGACACAAAAGGTTCAATCCAAGGAGGAAAATGCCCTTAGGAGCTTGACCTGAGGAAGGAGAACAAGCATTCTGGGATAAATAGGCTGGAACAGAAGATAGAAACCACTTATCACAGGCTAAGAAGAAAGTAGTGAAGGCTGTCTCTAGATATGAACTGAGGAAATGTTTTAAGGTGGTCACTGGTCTTTGCCTCTGATCCCATCTCATTCAATACCAATTATACTTGTTGCAGTAGGCCCAGGAGAGACTCTGTTCTATACAACTATATTGCTCCAAGATGCAGATTTGGGCATTGCCTATCAGCATAATCAAGACGTCTTGAAAATTCTCAAGCCAGAGTACATTGAAGAGTTATAACTCATTCCAGGGTGGAATATGGCCACCCTGGTATGATTTTCCTCTTGCCTCAGACTGGTGAGAAATGTTCACAAACTTCACCTAGCAAATTTGTCCAAGGAATCCTTCAAGCCTGTAATATGTCAGCAACAGCAACAACGAAATGGACAGGTATGCCATGAAATTTATTTCTCAGGTCTTACAACTGAACTATCTCCAGAAACTGTCCATCACTCCAGCATCTCTCAGTGACTCCGTGCAATAGTTGTTCAGGTGCCTAAAGCATTTCCTGGTTTGTTTGTCCATCACTCTCTACCAGTTCTCAAGTCAGACTTTAAGTCCTTCTCCCAGTGTCCCAGCCTCTGTTAGCTCAAACATTTGGAATTGAAAAGATGCCACTTAAGAGTCCCATGTCTCCCAGATTTCTCATAGAGCATATTGCAAAAATTCTACAGACCCATGAACTGAGACATTATAGGATGAGAGAGTCTCACTTCAGTCTTTTTCTGCCTTCCTCGAGCCAATGTTCCCATCTTGCCATAGTCAATTTGTGCGACAATGACATCTCAGTGGCTGTCCTGAAGCACACTTCCAATCTGAGCCAGCTGACTCTGGAAGTATACCCCGCCTCCCCTAGAGTGCTATGATGACATGGGTTATATCCTTGTAGAGAAATTTTCCAACTTTCTTCTAAGCTCCTGAATACACTGAAGACCATAAGAGAACTCAAATTGTTCTTTATTGCAGCTTTGTGCAAGGAATGTTTCCAATGCTGTCGCTATGACCAGACTTTGTCGCTATACTCAGACTTTGTCTTTGTTAGCAGTAACTTGTAAAAGCTTGCTTCTGTGCACAGAGAAATAGAAGTGTATGGAGAGAACTTTATCATGGGGATCCATAGCGCATGGTTCCACACACCACTCAGTGTGGAGCAAAGGAAATAGTGTGCAGTGCTGTAAGATCACATGGATTAAGCTTATATGGAGAACAATGGGATGATAGGGATAGGTATCTTGCAAATACAAAAGAAAACTCTCCATTTTTAGGTGTGGCTTCTGTCAGTTCAGCATCAGCAGTCTTTTTCTATTGTCTCATAATTCTAAAGAAATGGTCAGGTCCAGGAAAACTGAATGCTCTCCCTCCTGGATGCTCTTCTTCGGACAGAATTCTCAGCGTTAATGTCATTTCAAAGTTCATGGTGTGTGTGTGTGTGTGTGTGTGTGTGTGTGTGTGTGTGTGTGTGTGTGTGTGTGTATGTGTGTGTGTGTGTGTGTGTGTGTGTGTGTGTGTGTTAGGGGAATAGTCTTTTGACTGTACAAATGGAAAAACTCTGCATTGTTTAGGTGAGGCTGAGGTCCACAATCTCTTGGCATCATAGAAAATGAAGGCACTGAAACGTTTTCAATCCCTTGCTTCCAACTCTTGAGTGCTGTGATTAATAGAATGTACTACATACCCACTTACATGCCACATGTTTATGGGGTCGTGCTCTTCTGGACTGAGCCTGTAAACACAAGACCCCAATAGACCAAATTCCCTCACTTGACCTAAAACATTTACTGCACAAAAAGCCTGTGTTTTCACTATTCAGTTATGATCTCTCTCTCTCTCTCCTTTTTTTTTTTTGGATAAAAATTTTCAAAGCTAACCTTTGTTCTCCCATTGTAGGTGTAATCCAGCAGCAGTAAAACATTTTTGAATAATAGAAAAACTCTTCGTACACATGGGGCAATAGGTTTTCTAAGGATATTTATTGAAAAGAACTGTTATACATAGTACAAGGCATCAGTGAATGCTAAATTGATAGTTCGGATTCCCTAAGTTCTATAAACTTAGAGCTCTCATTATCCACTCTTCACCCTCTTCATTTTCTTCATATCGTCAGCATCAGCTTTTATATTTTCCAATCTCTATGCAAGCAGGTAAGCTACTTTTGAATCTTTATATGAAATAGCTTAAAAATTATGCTGACAATTCTACAAGTTTGCCTAAATATGAACTCAATTTCTCCATTTCTTTCTTAGTAAGGCCAGTTTCTTCCTAAGTGGTCTACTTCAGCCTGTGCCTCCTCAAAGAACATCTACTGTTGACTATTTACTGTACCTCCCACCTCCAGGACCTATGCAGAGTTATTCCAATCTGCCTTTAAATACCCAAGGAACTTGTCCTATACAAAACCATGATGCATCCATACTTAGAACAAGGTATGTAAATCTTACAGGATTCATGATGTTCTAATACTTTCTTAGGTTCTCTTCCCTGCACTGGTTACTTCTCAACTCTGTACTCACTCTTCAACAGTTTACAACTCCAATTTCCTTTACTTTCAAGCCTTCGCACTAGAGTTCCTATTGTCCACCAAGTTAGTGAACTAACTCACTAGAGACTTCCATGTTCTATGCTTAGTCTTCATTTCATCTACCTTCTCAAAGTCTGTGAAGCACACTCATGTTCTCTATCCTTTGGAGAGAGATGAGTAGATATCAGCTCTTCCCAGTCAAAACAGAAAATGACAGAACTATAAGCTGTTTTTTTATATTCTTTAATGGTTTTATTCTTATGTGCATGTGTGGGTTCTGTTTCTAATACCCATATGGTGGTTATAACTGTTGATAATTCCATATATTGGGGGAACTGAAGCACTCTTCTGACCTTCAAGGGTATCAAGATAAAATACTCATAAAAAGTAAATGACTCTTTAAACATATAAATTACTGCAATTTACTCTTTTTGGATGGTTGATTTGAACACATGTAAACTTTATAGACTGTAACCTGAATGTCCATTGATTGCTCAACTCAGCGATGTGGACAAGCTGATTCCCTTCTGAACATCATATGCTAACTAGAAGACCGAGGGCCAAACTGTCTGAATAAATAAATCAGTGAGTTCATATTTTCCAAAGCTTGTGACAATGGTAACAGACACTGTAAGAGAGATAAGCTGTTTAAAGCTACTAGATGCATGATTTAACATTTGTAGAAGAATGATGGAATGGAATAAAATGTACTCATCCCTATAATCATGACTCATAGCTATGTATAAATCATCTATATATGGAATGAGAAGTTAATTACTACAAGGTACTCAACTATTTTACAGAATGGCAAGGTAAGACTCTAAACAGTCCCATCTATCACAGTGCAATCTCTGTGACAACAAAGGAGATAATCTCTCTCTCTCTCTCTCTCTCTCTCTCTCTCTCTCTCTCTCTTTCTCTCTCTCTGTCTGTCTTAACAAAGTGATAATGCTAGTGTGCTGAACTAGATTTTTGATTATTTGACACTGTATTTACTTTAATGTATTAAAAAAAAGGCCTCCAGAGACTATAACACCTGTTACAAGCACAAAAAAAAAGAAAGAAACTCTTCCTGGTTTATAATATAACACACCACAGACAGCTGAATAGAAAATAGTTGTGTTCTGATAAAAAAAATCAGTGACCACAACAAAAGTTCCCACAGCTAGTACTACTTGCTATATAGGATATGCTCATTTTTCTCATGCAGGACAGTTCTTTATATTTTAATAAGGCAACAATATAATGTTTCTATACTTACATATATGCACATATCTTTACACATATTACCTATGTATACATAATAATGTGTGTATGTTTATATGTATGTATGTGTATTTGTATGTTTGCATGTATAAAAAGATCCTATCATCTAGACTTTTAGCTTCATATTATGCCAAACCAGAAGGTTTGCTTCTCTAATGCTCTATGGCTCATGCAGCTGTCAGACTTGTATTTGTTATGTCTGTGAGATGAGGCAATGCTTGTCCTTAAAGAGAACAACTACAGATATGGCTTCTCCTAGATTTTTTAAAACTCAGAAACATCACAGGACTATTTGGGTAAAAACCCATTATTTCCTAACACATTTGATTTCACTTTACAACATTTTAAAGAGCTACAGACAAAATAACAATATACATCAGGCAACTTGCCTACAACTTTGGCACAAGAAACCTTTAGACAATGGCCACATTCATATTTTACTATACTGCATGCCTGGACATGGGGGGCATATGCCTTTCATTCCAGAGGTTGAAAAGCAGAGATAGATGAATCTCTGAGCTTGAGGCCAGTCAAGTCTACAGAGTAAATTGTATGACAGACAGGGCTACATAGAGAAACCTTGTCTCAACACAAACAAGAAAACCCCAACAACAACAACAATATACATTGTGTTATCAAATGTATAGTGCTTAAGCACAACTCCAAGAAAGCTGAGATTTCAATACCCCAAAGATTTTATTTTGAAAATAAGGATGGCATTAGTAAACTTGTGTGGGTCCTTGGGAGTCTGGAAACTAGATGATTACATCAGGAAGTCACCCTGTCATCAATATTTCATACCCATAATTCATTCACGTCATTTCATATTCATGATCTCATAGCCATTGTCATAGAATCCTCTTTGAAATTTAAAAAAAAGTCTGGGCTTCAAAGATCAATGAACATTTTGGTGCATTAGAAACACAAAAGCAAGCCAAACAAAGTAAAGACACTGTCCAGTGGGAAAAGGAGAAGATAACCCATGTAGCCATGTTCCATACGTAGAAACACTCACAGACTGAGGCAAGATACAGGCTCAGAGTCTTGCTGCATTCTAGGTTCTTCTGTAGCTATAGCCTAGGCCTCGCTCTGTCATTTGCTTCACATCCATCCTGGCCATGTGTATGTGGACATAACTGCCGTCAACCACCTGCACTTTACAGAGGCAGAAAATTTAACATTTATGACTCACAGAATAAATTGTCAGTAAAACAATGACTTTAATTTTCTGCTGTTACTTTTGAATCTTAAGTAGGTTGTAGACATGGGTTTTAATAGCAATTTTAATAGCAGATTTGATGGATTTTTATTGAAAAAATATAATTTAGAAACCACATTTCTCAAAATGTAAGGGGAGAATTCCTAATCATTTATAATATACTTGTGAGAAAGGGGAATAGACTACAAACTTTTTTTTTTACTTTATTTTTTTTCGGAGCTGGGGACCGAACCCAGGGCCTTGCGCTTGCTAGGCAAGCGCTCTACCACTGAGCCAAATTCCCAACCCCTAGACTACAAACTCTTAGCTGCTCATTTCATACCATGTGACACCTATCTCTTGTTCATATTATATTCCTAATCCCTAATAAAATGCATTTAGTTGAAAAAAAACCTGTGAGTATAGTCATAAATCCGTGATAGCCATTTTGTTTGGTATGGTTTCATATAAACTCTCTGTGCTTTAACTTTTCAGTTTTTGCTTCACATTTGTAAGCATCATTCTGCCTTAAGTTTTCAGCTGTGTGTGTGTGTGTGTGTGTGTGTGTGTGTGTGTGTCTGTGTGTCTGTGTGTCTGTGTGTCTGTGCGTGTGTCTGTGTCTGTGTATGTGTCTGCATGTGTGGGTGCCTGTGCACTCACTAGCACACATGTTTTCAAACAAGTACCTTTGAAGATAGAAATAAATATATAATTAGGGATAATTAATTTTCCTAACTCCTTGTAAACAGAAAGTTAAAGTCCCCTTTACGTAGGAGCAATTTCCCCCATTTCCTCTTTCCTTCCATTACTGAGGTGTCTGCCCTCACATCACTGTTCTGGCATATGCTTAATTACAATGGAAATGCCATTCCTTCCTTTGCCTTATAGTTGGGAATTATTTTTGGATGCTGGCTTTCACATGTATGTCTTTCTTTTTCTCTAAGTGATTTTTTCATCTAAAATCAGATATAAAGTTTTAAGCTAAAAATGTGGAGAATACATTGCTTTTTATTACATCACACGAAGCAGCAGGAGCAAAGCACCAGCTGGATTGCAACCAAGAACCTAGTTTAAGACTCAGGAGAGAACATTTCAGATTTTCCAAATGAATCCCGTGTTAGGATATACTGACCTTCTTTGAGTGTGTGTGTGTGTGTGTGAGGGGGGTGGAGGAATGCAGGTTGTGAAGTTCTAGATCAAAATACTGAAGTTCAAATTAGAAACTGAAAACCTCTCTGACCATAGACAACTTTCACATATTTGGATTCAGAAATTTGTTCTGGCAATTTGAGTATTGGCTTTGCTCATTTCCACATATTTTGTCTTTGTAAGTTTTAAAATTATTTCTTATATGTATGCACATGTGCCTGTGTGTGCCCACATTCATGGCTAGGAGTTTCAGAATTCCCTTGGAGCAGGAGTTAGAGGCAATGCTTATGACAGACATGGGCACTGGGGAAAGTACTCAGGTCCTATACAAGAGCAGTCCAGATCTTACACATTAAACCTCTTTACAGCCTTAGTTAAGGTATTTAAGATTTGGGTTGTCCTTTAGGTGACTGAGGAAGTCTTTTCATGATGTCACAGGCTCAGCAATCAACGGGAAGGAAGACTCAGCATAGGGGTATAATAAGAGCAAGTAGTGGGAGATGCTTAAAAACATGTGCCTTTAACAAAAGAGACTTTTACCTAATTAAAATGATCTACAATCATTTTTAAATAGGTTGTCGTTCACTTGACAGTTGTAATCTCTACCGTTGCTTTCCATCTTTTAGTTCACATAGTTTACATGAGTCATCCAAGAGCTTAAACAAAGAACTGAAACTGGAAAAAAGAAATGATCTACATGTAGCCATTTGTTTAATTTACTGGATGAAATTTCAGATAGCAATTGAGTTTAACTATGTCACTATCAATGAACATTACAAAAGTTTTCCAAGTTCAATATTCAGTATTAGCTTCAATTCATACCACAAATTAAATATAAGCTGTTCTTTTTTTGTTGCTTTAGGTTGATTTAAGTAGGATATGAAACATTTCAGCAGACGATCCTAGTTCATATTCTCAATAAGCAAACAGAACCTAATTCTTTTGTCAACCTACAGAAAGTGACACATTTATGGTTGTCATGTATTATTTGATTCGTGTTTCTTTGTTCCAATATTAAACATTTCCCCATTATTTAGCATAAAACAGATATTGGCTTTGTTTAGACCGCAATGTGACAAATGAATATCAAGGCAGGTTATAAATTCTCCTGACAGGTGTCTACCTCTCAAGGGAAGCAGAATGTTTGTCAACGTACATAATTCAAATTTGGTTTTATTGCCTTTGAAAGCACTCTCTCCTTAACTTAAGGCAATTATTTCAATGACCAGTTGTCAGCCCCTTTGCCTATGGATAGCTCAGTGACATTTGCTGGGTCTAAAATCACTGTCCCACATTCTTCCAGCATATGTTTCTCTGACCCCATTCTGTCCTGCCATGGGCCTTCAATGGTTTCCCAGCGATGGATGAGAATTGAAAAGACAAGTACATGCTTGATTGGAGCATACGTATGCTCTAAATCAACCAAATTTGATTTTTCTCCTTAAAAGTTACACTATTATTTTTATCCCATTTATTTTCAGATTAATTTTATGGAAGAAAGATTCTAACTAATTATGTCATTTAATATTGTAGCATAAAGGAAACAGATAACCCCCTTTCAAGAAGGGAAAGGAAGCTCTTTAAAAATCCCAAGGCATGACTGGTATAATCCAGCAAACGTGTCCATTAAATCCACACCAGTCAGCATTCAAAGTATTCTTTAGGTAAAACATAATGTATATGATGTGATGACATCTTCTTTTTCATAATGGGATCATCTAAAAAAATTACACACTTAAGCATGTGCATGTGTACATGTGCATGTACACATACACACACACATACACACATACACACACATACAGAGTTTTTGCTAACAACCCTTTGAACATAATTTATTCATCATGAGAAAATGTTATCATGACAGATTTTCTTCTGTTATTCTTGGTACATTCTGCACAGGTCTATAAATATAAAGTCTGTATTTTAAGCCAATGTATTTTTTTCTAAATGTTTAGCCTACCTGACTAAGCAAGATGGGGAAAATGTAGGCTGTAGAACTAGCTACTTTTCCACACAGTCACAAATCTTGCTGCAATACTTCCTTTGGTGGCTCCTCCATTTTCTAGATGCCTTGAATCTAGTCCCAGAATGAGAACTACTAAGACATGCTCAGGACAGAGACTGCTACATTTTATTAGTAATATCAGCCTGCATCTTACGAACTTGCTAATAGACTAAGGAACTTACATACCAACTACTGTTCTGTCCTATATCCATCTACTACTACCAAATCTGCCGTCACAGGAATGGACAACATCCACTGCACCATTCTTACCTTTCAGTCATCATTTCTTCAGAAGCATCTTCTCCTGACCTAGTTTCTTGTCTAGAAACTTTTCCTGTCCAGTTCTAGCTCCATGGTTCTCACCTTACTAATCAGTATTTCAAGCTAGTCAGGAAACAGGCTTAATTAGCTTGAGTGTCTATCCTCTGTCTTCTCTTTGCCTATAGTAAGAATTCTTCCCTGTTTTTAACCTATGCACAGAACTAAAATTATCTTTCAATTCTAAGGAAAATCTGCCTATTCCTAAGCAGATCTACCTGTTGCATTGCTGTGGAAATAAAGATCACTCTTGTCACTTTGATAAGACCCCAAACAAAATCATCTATATATCTTAGAGAGTCAGGGACTCCTGAAGTTCTCTACTTGATATGTTATGGCTTAGATGTACTTTGGTTCTGTTTTAGATGTTTGATTATGGGGGTGTCAGTATTGACAGGTACATCAGGGAAGATGTGTAAGACCCTGGAAGGAATCAGTGCTGTCTGTTGGAACTCTAGTTCTGATGGGCTAGATTAATATTCATAGGTGTAGGCTGGTGTGAATGATCTTGGCATCTCCTTGAATCTCTTTTCTGTGCATGCTGCTCTCGGCTCTCACACATGTTCTCACTATGTGGCTTCATCTGCTATGCCTTCTGGTCATCTTGACAACCAGAAGACTCTGGAAACTAAACAGATGGAGCTATTCAGTCTTGGACTTTCAACTTGGATAACAATGTACCAAATAAACCCCTAGTCCTTTTAAAGAACATAGTTTGTGGTATCTTGTTCTAGCAACACAAAATAGACCAAGACATCTTAAGGCAAAATCTTTGTCGACTTCTTCAATCTATAATCTTTACTCAACTCCAGAGCTGACGAATTATCAATATTGACAGGAAGAAACAGTAAAGTGGAAGAAGCCTGTCTCCTAAAGTCAAATTTGCCTGGACTCGATTACTAGATGCTTTGCAAGATTGAAAAATTGAAATGCAATTCTAGAAAATTTATAAATGCTAAATTTTGTGTCTTGTTTAAGTTTGTAAAAGGTCAATATTATAGTCTCTAACTTGAAAAAATGGAATTATAGTGGGCAATGTGTAAATTCTTGGGGTTTATCCAGGAAGTGCTTTATTGAATAATTGATAATTGTCACTATATCCTTGCATAATGTGAAAAGGGCCCTGAAAGATCCCTATTTCAGCATCTTATATTTGGGGCAACACCAGAGCTCCTAATACATGGTAATGGATATAACATGGTGAGAATAATGAAAAGGGGAGAAAATCAGTGTAAATATTGATAGAGTTACTGAAGACTACATTCTCTGATCTATTGTTCTAACCTGAAAAGTACTAGTAAAGGGCTGGAGAGATGACTCATAGGTGAATCATCCCTGGCTACTTTTCCGGAGGAACCAGATTCAGTTCCCAGCACTTGCATGGAGGCACATAACCATTTGTACCTCCAGTCCCAGTGGATCTAATAATATTCTTCTGGCCTCTGTAGGCACCAGGCACACGTGTGGTATGCAGACGTACATATAGACAAAGCATCCACACACATGAAAAATTAAATGAAATAAATGAATCTTAAGCTGAAATAGTTTTTTCTGATAATTCAACAAAAGGCTTTACTTGAGGAAAAGGGCTTCTCATTGAGGGAGAGATACATGAATTGTATACACGTGTATGTATATTTCTTTATGTATATATATTATATATCATGTATATGTATGTATAAATGTATTATATACTATATAAACAATATACTAAATGAGTTTAAGTTGGGAAAACCACTTTACATTGTGATGGGAAGCAACCCTGATAATTTTCTTGGGAAAGGTGATGACTTTTGGAGAATCCTGAAAACTGAAATCCAAGAGTATGCACTTGGATGAATGATTTCACTGTATAGTGCCAGAAAATTGTACCTTTAAGGGTAAAGAGTGATCATGAGAGAATGTCTCTTGAGTCATGCTAATAAATGTCTATATTAGGCTAATTACAACAGCAGACTTCTTGAAATGGTGTCTCAGAAATGGCTCTCCATAATCCTTAGAACCTGGCACAGACTTAACTCTAAACCAGAAATGATCTGCTTGGGCCAAACATAATGATATCAGACTTAGTAGCAGAGAATTTAGCTGGCGTCATGGCAGAAGTGTGTCTGAGAACAGACATGACTGAAGAGTACTGTTAATGATTTCAAGTTGGCAGGTGAGCAGGAATATAGGCTGCCAGGTAGAGCCCCCAGCTGACACTGAGTACAAAGTTGGAGCCTTGGTCCTGATGCAACAAGGAATGGCATTTGTACATTAGAGCTCAAGAGTTCACTCTTTCAATAAGTCTGCAAGTAGAAACCTAGCCAAGTCAGCATCTTGATTTTGGCCTTAGAAATTCATGAGCAGAGAACTTAGCCAATTCCTCTCAGATTTCTAACCTACAACTGTGAGATAAGAAATGACAGTGTTGTTTGAAGTCACTATGTTTGTTTTAATTTTTTTATATATCAGTAAAGAATATGAATGAGTAGTTTCTAAATCTTGCAAAATGGGAGACATAAGTTTCAGTGTTTTATATTTTGTAGTGGCTATTAGAATACTCTTTCTCACTTTATCATCTGTCTGTCTGTCTGTCTGTCTATCTATCTATCTATCTATCTATCTATCTATCTATCTATCTATCTATCATCTATAGTCCATGCATGCGTGCATGTGTGTATATGCGTGTGTGTGTATGTTTCTAATTTCCTCAGAGGGTGGTGTATCAAGGCTGTTTTCTCTGTTCATAGTGGTAATCATGAAAAGGTTGAAATACCCCTTATATAAGTAGTTGTTTTGCTTTCCATAAAGTAGGATGAAGTCTTTGATGTGCTCTGTGGTTTTAGTCTTCAGTCTCTGATGTTCAGCTAATGGAATCTGGAGCCAAAATCTCCAAGGTCTAAGACCACCCATCTTTCTTTAGTTGCTAGACAGAAAATAGATTAAATTAGGTATGGGCAGTTGATAATATGTATGATATTTTCTTTCTTTACAAATTATGAAGTGTCAATGACTTTCCAGGTAGAAACAGAAACCAACTTACTAGGGATGAATTGTATCTGAAGTCTCCTCCAGCGGGGACTCTAAACTGGAGGAAAGGATTCAAAGGAAAGGAAGCAAATGATGCAATGCTAAGAGATGATTCCAATTCCTCTGCACAGAATTATAAGAAACTAAGACTGGAAGTTGGTAAAGTCTAAGAGGCAATGTCAGTGATGCAGCAAGAGGTCAGATGACAGAAGGCCTGAAAGCCAAGGGAATGCCAGCTTCTGCTTTATTTAAAGGGAGCATTGCTGCCATAGTATAGCTAATGGACCACAGAAGGACCAGCATGGAACAGAGAGAAACAGTGAGGCTATCCACAACAGTCCACTGAGACGATGCTGACATAGCTCAATGTTTACAATGGCAGAACTATGCGTACTCAAGATATTGAAGATATGACAAAAAATGCTTTGTCAAAATCAGTTCCGCATTTCCTTTCCTTCCAACATTCTGGTAGAAGACAAACTGAAGTGAACAGAGACAGAAGACAGGTTAAAACGATATGACTGCCTCTGGTCAAGGGCTACATGTGGCCCATACATATACAGCCACCAAACTAGATAAGATGGATGAAGCAAAGAAGTGCAGGTTTACAGGAACTGGATGTAAAGCTCTCCTGAGATACAGGCAGAATACAGCAAATACACAGGCGAATGCCAGCAGCAAACCACTGAACTGAGAACGGGACCCCCGTTGAAGGAATCAGAGAAAGGACTGAAAGAGCTTGAAGGAACTTGAGACCCCATATGAACAACAATGCCAACCAACCAGAGCTTCCAGGGACTAAGCCACTAACTAAAGACTATACATGGACTGACCCTGGGCTCCAAGTGCATAGGTAGCAATGAATAGCCTAGTAAGAGCACCAGTGGAAGGGGAAGCGCTTGGTCCGGCCAAGACTGAACTCCCAGTGAACATGATTGTTGTGGGGAGGCTGGGGAAGGGAACACCCATATAGAAGGGGAGGGGGAGAGGTTGACCTGGAAACAGGAAAGGGAATAACAATTGAAATGTAAATAAGAAATACTCAATTTAATAAAGATGGAAAAAATCTGGGGCTAATGTAAAGCAATCCCACTAGTTTCAATCCTTTCTAAATCGTCCCAGCCTCACTGGGTACCCAGGTGCCATGAAGGGTCACCTTTCTCCTTTCTGTAAGTGACTTAATGAAGATTTGCTTATATACCTCCTTGTCTAGTTTTCAGTGCAAGGGAACAGTTTTTGTTCATCTAACAACCAGCCAATTCTCATCTCTTGAAAACCCATATGAGAATGTTGTTATTCTGAGATAACGACGTTGTTTTCTAGTTATAGGTTTTTCAATAATACGTGTTTCTTCTTCCCATCCCATAACCATGTCTGTGTGAAGGCAAAAGGGATTCTGCAGGTGGCCTCCAGGGCGTGTGCTCACTCTGTGTGCTTGCTGCATTACTACTGCCTACAGACAACAGCTAGGCGGTCCACTGCACAGTCACTCCAAGGGTCCAAGTTTACTAACCTTAAGCATACTCCTTAAGGATACACTTAATCAAACAAACGAAAAGACCAAACTAAAACAACAACAAAAAACAATGTTCCAAACTACAGCTTTGAAGTTCCAAAACTATGCTTTGAAGTACAGTCCTTTGTGTTGATTTTGTTTAACTGTGATACTTATTCAATATGCTTTCAAAACTATATGAGACTCAATATTTACATTTTGTTTTTCATGGGCTTGCTTTTTCATTGAAAATGTTTTTGAAGTTAATAACAACTTAGGCCTGAGAGTGTGGCTTTTTCTTCACTCTGTTGTTTACTCATTCTTTTTTTTTTAAAGTATGGAGTATCTACCATCTTCACTAAATCCAGTTAGGCCAGTGAGACAGGAGCATGCTGATAAAGACTATGCATTTTCTTAATTCAAAACATTGCAAAATGAGCAGTGTGTTTGGAATTACAATGACTTCGTTGGCATTGCTGTCTGCCATTTCTAAGCCTTAGAGCTTTCTGTTTTGAGATTCCTATGTTGATGAAAAAGCAGAAGTGAACTTTGAGTAGGGACAACAGACATCACAACTGTGAGCTTATTTGATTTATAGCAGTGGTTCTCTATCACCCTAATACTTTGATCCTTTAATACAGTTCCCTATGTTATATGTTATTCCTAACCATAAAGTTATTTTCATTGCTACTTCATAATTGTAATTGTGCTACTGTTCTGAATCATAATGTAAATATCTGATATGTAGGATAGCTGATATATGAACCCCCCAATAAAACTGTGACTCACAATTTGAGAAACTTTATAGCATTAACTCCTTGATTCCTACTAAGCCACAAAGTTAACTAAGTAGAGGATTGTGGCCCCTTTCTTCAGAAATCTTAACTGTTTCTACTGATGAGACTTTCCTTCTCTCTGCATGACCCATCCTCACCTACGGGGTCAATTCTGGCTCAAAGAGAACAATCCTTAAACAAACACAGAATGCACCTTATCTGTATTATGCACATCTCATATTTCCATCCTTCTCTATTTCTCATTACTCTTCTTCCTCCCTGCCTCTCCTACTTGCAATGAAGTTTCCCTACTGAGATGCTCAATTTTAGCCACGGCCTATCAAGTGTGGCATTATTTCAAGCTCTTCAATTCATACTTCTTCCTAGCCAGCCAAACTCTCATGAAAAGAATTTAGGGAACAATCTGAATTTTTCTTCATATATCATCTATTGGTCAAGAAAATAGGCACATACATCCATGTGTATGCGCAGGAAATGCACATATGTATGCAAGCGAATCAAAGTGTTTACTTATAATTAAAAGCAAATTAAACTTTAATTGAATAAAATTAAGCAGTAAAAATAAAACTTTCACTTTACTTTTTATGCTATCTTATGTTTCTATGATAATTTTCTAATTTTTTTGCAGTTCAGTATTTGTACAATAATGAAATATTTACAAGATTATCTGACCATGGGATGTAAAAGCAGATGACACAAAAACGTTTATCATTGTTTATCATTTTTCAGGCCTGCTAAATTGTTACTGTGTATTGGCTTACTGTTCTATTGCTATGAAGAGATAGCATGACCAAGGAAATTCATAAAAGAAAATATTTAATTGGGGCTTCCTTAGTTTTAGAAGGGTAGCCCTTTATCATCATGGCTGAGATCATAGTGGTAAGTAACATAGTGGTAGACAGTTATGGTGCTAAAACAGTAGCTGAGAGCTATATCTTGATACACAATCAGTGGGAGGGATGAAGAGAAGGAAAGATGAGGGGAAAGACAGATGAAGAGGAGAAAGAGATGTTGAGCCTGGGTTGAGCTTTCTGAAACGTCCAAGGTAACCCTCATTAACACCCTTACTTCAACTGATCACACCCCCTAAACCATATAATCCTTCTAAAATAGTGCCACTCCCTGGTATCTAAGCATTCAAGTATATCAGCCTACAGAGTCCATTATTCTTCAAGCTACCACATATAGCATGACATCATCTGCCTCTGCTAGGTTGTTGGGCATCACATGACAGGGCACTGCACCAGTTCTCTTACATAGACTCTGGCTATTAGAAACATCAGGTACCATATGTACAACAATGCCAAGCAACCAGAGCTTCCAGGGACTAAGCCACTACCTAAAGACTATACATGGACTGACCCTGGACTCTGACCTCATAGGTAGCAATGAATATCCTAGTAAGAGCACCAATAGAAGGGGAAGCCCTGGGTTCTGCTAAGATTGAACCCCCAGTGAACTAGATTGTTGGGAGGAGGGCGGCAATGGGGGGAGGGTGGGGAGGGGAACACCCATAAAGAAGGGGAGGAGGGGAGGGGATGTTTGCCCGGAAACCGGGAAAGGGAATGACACTCGAAATGTATATAAGAAATACTCAAGTTAATAAAAAAAAGTGTCTCCTGGTTGCCACTGAACCACAGGTACATGTAAATAAATAAAAATATATTCGTGAAAAAAAAAGAAACATCAGGTACTAGTGGAATTGCTTTGAATTATAGTCTCTTTGCCTCAGTAAGAACTTTGTGTCATCACATCACTTTTTTGAAATTCTAATGCTATAATTTCCTTTTGTAGATAGCAGAATAATAAAAATTGGGGATCCATTTAGAAAGTATTTCCTAATTCAATGCAGAGTCTCAGATTGAGACGTTCCTAAAGGCATAGCGATGGTTAAGTGAAGAGTGTAGATCTACTGTGCTGTGACTCATTAGCAGAAAATTAACTAGAATAGACACCACATCAATATTAAACAATAACAGAAGTCAGTTAATAGCAAGCTATGGTGCTGTTTAAGACATATTAAAACATAAAGACTGTGTGTGTGTGTCTCATTCAGGAACATAAACCTTTAAGGCAGGAAGTAACCTGCACTAGGATTAACAATATTTAATTCATAGACATTTGGTTGTTAAAGGAACAATGGGCCATTAACTCCCTCATAAGACTGACACAGGTGAGTAGTGACACTTTATAAAATTGGCAAGTGGATGTAGGGTGGCAATTTTATGAATTATTTGTGGGCATGCAATTAATATACATAGTTTTAGAAAGAAGCAATGATAAAAATTCAAAATTGTTCCTACCTTTTAAAGTAAGAATTTCAGTTCAAAGAAGAATCATATGGACTTAGTGTACTGGCTGGTTTTGTGTGTCAACTTGACACAAGCTGGAGTTATCACAGAGAAAGGAGCCTCAGTTGAAGAAACGCCTCCATGAGACCCAGTTATAAGGCATTTTCTCTACTAGTTATCAAGGTGGGAGGACCCAGCCCATTGTGGGTTTTGCTGTCCCTGGGCTGGTGATCTTGTGTTCTATAAGAAACCTGAGCAAACCAGTAAGAAACATGTCTCTATGGCCTCTGCATCAGCTCCTACTTCCTGACCTGCTTAAGTTCTAGTCCTGACTTCCTTTGGTGATGAACAGCAACATGTAAGTGTAACCTGAATAAACCCTTTCCTCCCCCAACTTGTTTCTTGATCATGTTTGGCAGGAAGAGAAACCCTGCCAGAAGTTTTGAAACATAAAACTGTATAGACCATATATGATTGTTAAGTGGGATGAGGTTATGTAAAGTTAGAAAGAAACTTTGAAGTAAATATATATAATTAAACAATTTTTAGTCTGTGTTATCACCAAAGTTTTTTTTTTAGTGACACAAAGTCCTTTATTGTTGTTTTGTTTTTTTTAAATTTTTTTTATTAACTTGAGTATTTCTTATTTACATTTTGAATGTTATTCCCTTTCCCGGTTTCCGGGCAAACATCCACCTAATCCCTCCCCCTCCCCTTCTTTATGGATCATCAAAGTTTTTTATACTGACTCTAAAAGTCTCTTAGTCATCCTGATTAGGCAGGAGTAGCCATGTACAAATGCTTCTGGAACGAGAAAGGAAATCTTATATCCCTGTTTTGGTCAAAGTGCTGAAACATCTCCCACATATTATTTAGGTCTGTGTCGTCTTTATTTCAAAGGCATGTACTTAACTTTCAGTTGTTGTACTTTACATTCAAAGATTGTATAAAGATGTATCCAGGGCCCTGACTAATGATTTGGAAGAAACCTTGCCACTGATTCTATGAGAAAAGAATGAGTTTCTACTGAACTCAGACTCAAGTATTATGTATCAAGATTTATCTGTTAAAGTACCTAGCATGATATTAAATAAAACACTATAAAAATATTCAAGGAGCTGTGTCAGTGGGTAAGAGTACTTATCATATGAGTCTTGAACACCAAATCATATCATCAGAATCTATGTTAAAATTAGGATGTGATGGTGTACATCTGTAATCGAAGTATACATATTGCAAGGCAGCAGATAGAGATGGAGAATTACTGTAAATCTGGAAGATTTCAGGCCAGCTCAAGGGCAGAAAAAAAGAGACTCTTTGCTTAGAAATAAGGTGGAGGAGAACAGTGTCTCAAGGAAGCTGTTCTGACTTCCACACATGATACATACCTACATTTAAACTCACCTCATATGTATATATCATATGTACATATCACATACATATGTGTATATCATGTACATGCATGCAATTGTACAATAACATGTGTGTATGTGTGTACTTAAAAATAAGACTAGGCCTAGTATTGTACCCTTAAAAATATGTCCATTCTCTATCAAATTAAAAGCACAGAGCACCATAGGCAGTAAGTGCGTTTTGTGCTTAGATATATACATAAGACAGTTTCCCTCTCTGTGCAGTCAGCCTGCTTACACTATGCAATCTTAGATAAAGGAGGAAGCTACTTTATGTTTCTGACTTTATCATGCTCTGCTACTACAGAAAAATATGCCATAGTTATTGGAACTCATAAAAATCGACATTTTTAATTTTCTTTATACTGTTCAATTAATTCATTCAGTTTTTAAGTCTGAGTGAAACCTGAACTCCACCCACTGGAACACGCCTGGCTCACCCAGCGTGGGTGAGAGCTCGGAGACCTGCATGGGAATGGTTGCCCAGTGTCCTCCTCCTCCTCAATCTGATCTCCATCTTCTTTTCACTCCATTGCTTCAGAATCTCTCCTTATGTCAGTGATAGAGGATGTATGAATGCAAGATGTTGACACCAGTATCCAACAGCATGCAGCCACACACTAGGTATAATTTTGAGTGAACAGTGACTCTTGCATGACAAATGTATAATACATATAACATTCTCTTGTGTCCTACATCTCATCTCTAGTGAACTTCAATTGCTTCTCCAATTGATGCCTCGCAAATTCTCTCACCACTAGAGCCCTCTCATCTCTAGGTGATTTAGAAAGGAAAAGCTAATCAAGACAGTTCACAATGAATTGTGGTCTGTTATATCCATTTGCTTTGTGAAAAACTCACATATCTACAAAATATAGTGCTAATACAGTTTTTCTCTATTGCTGTCCTTCTGCCTCCCTCTGCTTTTAACATGTCCTAGGCAAGACATGGGCTTCTGTTTGTGGGTGTTTCTTATATCCAGAGAATAAATGACAATATGCTCCATGAATTCCTTAAACTTCGTAATAGGTTCCTAGAAGGGCAGATGTTACCAGGAAACATGGATTCAGTATGAAGAATGCTGGCCTCCTTTTGCAGATTCCTCCAAGAAATACTAGTGATCTTCTATAAATAACACAACAATCAGAGTGCCTCTTTCCTCTCCCAAAATGTAGGAAACAGAGAAAAGGGAACACTACCTATCTACACATCTAACTTTGTCAACTACTGTGAAACTTTTCTTTAGTCGGTGGTTGTAGCTGTGACTCCTTTTATATACCCTGAAGATAAAGGATTGCAATAGACACTTGACCAATTGACTGAGAAGAATTTTTAAGGTATTTCTTTTCAGAAAGAACATATTTTCAGAGGTTGGGGATTTAGCTCAGTGGTAGAGCGCTTGCCTAGGAAGGGCAAGGCCCTGGGTTTGGTCCCCAGCTCTGGAAAAAAAAAAGAACATATTTTCATTTTTCAGATTTCATTAAAATAAAAATTATAGGAAAACAATTTCACATCCATTTTATTTTCACTTTTCAAAGTTTATTGAAAATTAAAATCTATAGAAAAACAATTTAACATACATTTTATTGTCGCCTTCAGACTTTATTAAAAATCAAGATCTTTAGGAAAATAAGCCAATATTCAAACAAGTGTGTCTGTATCTGTGTAGTTAGGCTCTTATAAGGAAATGTAGTAGACACTTGAATCTTCTGTATTTTATGGATGCATCACTTGTTAATTAAAAAATGCATGGCCTATTGGAAAGGGTAGAAATAGAAGTTTGGATATCCATGAGGCAGACAGAGTTCTGGGATAAAGCCAGGCATGGGAGATTCACGTGGGATGATATGAGGAGACTGACACATGGTACTGAGAACAGGGAACGAACCACCGTGCAGAATGTGTATTAAAATGAATGTTATCTTTTTTAACATGTAATCTTTATTTTTATTAGCATATATTAACTGTTCAAAGTAAGGGAGTTCCTTGGGACATTTCTATAATACGTAAGATTATTTTCAATCCTCTCATACTTGTTCTTTTAACTTCCACTCCTCTCCTTTCCTTTCCCCTTCCATATCTGAAGTGTATTTTTATCTTCGTTCTCACTTTGATTTGTTTGCCTTGAACACACATGTGTGCATGCACGTGCATGCAAGAGGACATAGGACAACCTTGGTTTGTTCTTCAGTTTTTACCTCCCATCTTGTTTGAGGCAATGTTGTTCAAAGCTGCATTTGCATGTGAATCTCTGGAGATCCCCAGGTCTTGGTTCTTATCTTCATAGGATTAGGATTGTAGATGTGTGCCACTGCACATGGTGTATGTGGTCTCTGGGGATTCAGTCTCCATGCCCGTGACAAATGGTCTTTACCCACTGTCTCCAGCCCTTACTCTCTGACCCAAGAGTTATATCTCTGCTTATAGATTCAGCTCCCAAATTCAACATTTTAAACTTTATATAGTTCATTTACTCAAGTCGCATTTGAGCAGGTCAGCAGTAAGTATGCAGAATTATTGACTTGCCTGCAGATGCTAGAAAACAAAAAGACTCGTTACAGTAGACAACGATGGGGTAAGAGACAATCAAATATTGCATCAGTTTTGGTTTCTTATAATGTAAACATGTTCTCTTCTTACCTTTCCACTTCGCTAGGGATCTGATGGGATGGCTCAGTGGTTAGAAGAATAGGTTATCTTAACTTCTGATCTAATAAGAGAACAACTGGGCTGTACAGCCAAGGTAAATATATTTTGAGTCTGAATTTTATTTCTGGGGGCATAGAACTGGGAGAAAAAGCCAGACAGAGCTTCTACACTTACCTAATGATAGAATCTTGTCATTGGAAACAATACTAGCCAGTCTAAAGCTTTAATTATGGATAAGTGCTGATATTTTAATTTAAAAATATATGATTTTTAAAATAAAAATAGAATTTCACCAATCTACATATTTTTATGTATTTTAATGGATATCTTATTTATTTGCATTTCAAATGTTATGTGCTTTCCAGGTTTCCACTCTGGAAACCTGCTATCCCATCCTTCCCCCTGTTTCTATGAGAGCGTTCCCCACCTGCTCACTTCAGCCTCCCCACCCTGGCATTCCCCTATATGGGGGCATTGAGCCTTCCCAAGACCAAGGGCCTCTTCTTCCACTGATACCCAACAAAACCATCCTCGGCTACATGTGCAGCTAGAGCTATGGAATGCTCCATGTGTACTCTTGGGTTGGTGGTGTAGTCCTTGGGAGCTCTGGGGGAGGGTCTGCTTGGTTGATACTATTGTTCTTCCTAAGGAGTTGAAAACCCCTTCATCTCCTTCAGTCTTCTCAGCAACTCCTCCACTGGGGACTCTGTGCTCAGTTCGATGGTTGGCTTTGATCATCCTCCTCTGTATTTGACAGCCTCTGGCAGATCCTTACAGGGGACAGCTATATTTTAGGCTCCTATCAGCAAGCACTTCTTGGCATCTGCCAATAGTGTCTGGGTTTGGTGTCTGTGTGGAATGGGTCCCCAGGTGGGGCAGTCTCTGGATGCCTTTTCCTTCAGTCTCTGCTCCACACTTTGTCTCCCTTGAGTATGTTGTTCCTCCATCTAAGAAGGACTGAAGCATCCATGCTTTGGTCTTCCTGATTCTTGAGCTTCATGTGGTCTGTGAATTGTATCTTGGGTAATCTGAGTTTTGGGGCTAATATTCACTTATCAGTGAGTACATTCCAGGTGTGTTCTTTTGTGATTGAGTTACCCCATTCAGGATAATATTTTCTAATTTGCCTATGAATTTCATGAAGTCATTGTTTTTAACAGCTGAGTAGTACTCCATTGTGTAAATGTACCACATTTTCTGTATCTATTCCTTCATTGAAGGATATCTAGGTTCTTTCCAGCTTCTGGCTATTATAAATAAGGTTTCAATGAACATAGTGGAGCATGTATCCTTGTTATATGTTGGACCATTTTTTGGGTATATGCTGAGGAATGGTATAGCTGGGTCCTTAACTAGTAGTATGTCCAATTTTCTGAGGAACTGCCAGACTGATTTCCATAGTGGTTGTACCAGCTTGTAATCCCACCAACAATGGAGTAGTATTCCTCTTTCTCCACATCCTCTCCAGCATCTGTTCTCACCTGAGTTTTTGATCTTAGCTATTCTGATTGTTGTATGGTAGAATCTCAGTTTTGTTTTGATTTGCATTTTTCTGATGACTAAGGGTGTCGAATATTTCTTTAGGTGCTTCTCAGCCATTCAGTATTCCTTAGTTGAGAATCCTATGTTTAATGAATCCACACACCTTTGACCACTCGATCTTTGACAAAGGAGCTAAAACCATGTAATGGGAAAAGGACCACATTTTAAACAAATGGTTCTGGTTCAACTGGTGGTCAGCATGTAGAAGAATGCAAATCGATCCATTCTTATCTTCTTGTACAAAGCTTAAGTCCAAGTGGATCAAGGACCTCTGCATAAAACCAAATACACTGAAACTAATAGAAGAGAAAGTGGGGAAGAGCCTTGAACACATGGGCACAGGGGCAAATTTCCTGAACAGAACACCAGTGGCTTACGCTCTAAGATCAACAATTGACAGATGGGACCTCATAAAATTGCAAAGCTTCTGTAAGGCGAAGGACATTGTTAATAAAACAAAATGGCAACCAGCAGATTGGGGAAAGGTCTTTATCAATCCTACATCCAATAGAAGGCTAATATCCAATATATACAAAGAACTCAAGAAGTTAGACTCCAGAGAACCAAATATTCCTATTAAAATTGGGAAATATAGCTAAACAAAGCTACATATTTATACACACGCACACACACACATAAGTATATGTGTGTGTGTTTGTGTGTGTGTGTGTGTGTGTGTGTGTGTGTGTGTGTGTGTGTGCTGTGCATTGACCATGGGCAACCAAATAAATCAAGCATTTGAAACCCATTGCATGAAATTGCATTAGTGACTGAAACTACTGCAGCTATCTTATGAACTTGTGACACCAGAAGAAGGGACCATGAGGATTCTGGCCCTTAAACTTGACAACCGTGCTCTCCGTACCTGCCAGAAACAATACATACAGCATGGGAATTGCTTGCTGTTTTCATTCACTTCTATGAGTGGTGCCAGACCACAAAATAATATAATAAGTGGCTCTAACTGCCATCAGAAATGTAACTATAATTCTCTCATTTGGTGCCAACAAAGATCTCAAAGTACACTTTATGCTGTCAATAATTTTGCATAAATCATTGGACTGAGTTTGCCCAGCTCAAAATTACCCTGTATTTTTCTTTGAAGTTTGGGACACAGTATAATTTTCGTGATACAACATGGCTTTTATCAACTATCCTTGGAGACGCAACAACTTTTAATTTCTTTTATATCACCGTAACTTTGAGATTTTTCCTAAAACAAAGTTATATATAAATATAATTGCATTTGATAGGAATGTTTAGGTAGATGATAGACAGATGAGGTGATATATGCTGACAGTATTCATGTGCACTATTCTAGTGAAAGAATTCCATGGTAGAATATTCATTTCTCAATATTGGAGAATACAATCTCCAAGTTACAGTAGTCTAGCTGAAGATTCATTACTCTGTAATGGTTCACTAGCAATATGCTTTAGTATAAATAATACTATGAATTTTGATCTTTCCCTAGGTTAATGACATGGGATATGACTCTCTTATGATGCTGGAGGTGTAGTAAACCACAGCCTCCGGGTAGCAACTCATTCTTCAGGGTAAAGACCAGTCTTGCACAGTATACTGTGTTAGATAAATTACATGGAATAGTTAACATTTCTTTACAAAATAGTCTTTCTAAGATGATTTTTCACACACATCCACACGAAGTCATCCTAACACCTCAGTATGTGATGGTGGCCATGGTTTTAACTGCATGTGGAAAATTTCCTATGAGTAATGTCAAAAGGATAGAGAAGAAAAACTGTTCTAAGCAGAAAATCATTTTCAACAACAGCAACACTTTCAGGGAAATAAGTATGATTGATACATTAGTTGTTGCCTTAATGTACACATATACACATGTAAATCAAAATTAAGAAGTCTGTGGTCGCAGACACCATTCATTCTCAACACTAGGCACAGCAAGCTGTTAGCTCAAAAATGGGATCCAAGAGAGTTCCAAATGCCAAGAATTTGGTTGGTTACTTTCAAATATATAATGCGAGCTGTGAACCTGAATTTGTTAGACTTGGAAAGATCAACTCACCGGCTCTATAATCCTGATTTTTTTCTTCACTGTGTTTCATTAGCATGTTGCCAACAAGATAGATGTAGAAAAGTTTGGTTCAGGTATCCAGCAAATGATATTCAAAAATATTTAAGAATATGTCTTTGTAGTTTGCTGTCATGAGCTATCATTCTGTAGTTCTCTAATGTCAGGATATTAAATTTCTGTATCCTTCCTCCTCTGGCACTCCTTATTTTTTTTATACAGTATGTCTTGAATCTAGGACTGGGTCATTAGTGGCAATGACTCTGACAAGGAGCTGCGCTACTGCTTGTTTTCATTTTATTTAATGGGAAGAGTTTTCTTTTTTTCTTTTTTATTGGATTTTTTAAAATTTATATTTCAAATGTTATCCCCTTTCCCAGCTTCAAATAGGAGGTCCATAAACCTCCTATTTCATCCACTCTCCCCCTTATTCTATGAGGGTGTTCCCCGACCCACAATGAGGCTGGAGCCATGGGTCCCTCCATGTGTACTCTTTGGATGGTGGTTTAGACTCTGGGAGCTCTGGTTGGTTGGTATTGTTGTTCTTAAGGGGTCGCAAGCCCCTTCAGCTCCTTCAGTCCTTTCTCTAACTTCTCCATTGGAGTCCCTGTTCTTAGTTCAATGGTTGGCTGTTAGCATTCACCTCTGTATTTGTCATACTCTGGCAGAGCCTCTCAGGAGACAGTTATATAAGGCTCCTGTCAACTTGTACTTCTTGGCATCAGCAATACTGAGATGTGAACAGCACCCTTCTCTCTGTTTACAGGTCATAAACTGGCTCGTGTCCACCCTTAAATCTAGCCATATAGCCTGATCAATAATTTTAAAATCCTCAGTCCAAGATTTTACACCAGAAGAATGCAAAATCAATGGTTCCCATAGGAACCCCACTCTCCGTCCTGTCTGTGGAAATTTTCTATGTATTTATTATTTATTTGTAGTTCTCCAATGATCAAATCTTACCTGTTTCAATGATTCTCAGACATCTGCTAGTTCAGAAGGTCCCTGAGGTGTTCCAGCCTGTACCTGAGACTCAGACTCTTTGGAGAATTCTAATTAGGACTCACCCTGGAGGGAAGACTTGTTAATAGAGTGGAAGGTTCCTTTATACAAAAGCACTGATCCTCCAGGTGCTGTGGCTTCTCCATTGGAGGGCCCAGTCCATTTGATGTCAGCTTTTCTGTGTGACTTGAGTTTGTCTCTGCTTCCTCTGTCACTTCTCTAGTTATTTCAAGTCCCTGAAGGCATGATGAATGTAGCACAGGAATTCAATAGAACACATAGAAAACAAACAGTATCACATAAACCCTAACTTCACATTTACAGTAACCTAATCATGGCTTCTAACTGCAAGACAGAGAGATGGGTTTTTTGTTGTGTGTGACTACTTAGTCTAGGACACTTTATCAGCCAGATATGACCACGACAATTAAGTTCATGAGTTAAAGACTGTCAGGTACAGTAAACTATGGGTACAGAAAGAGGCTCCAATTTATCAACTGATTTCTAGTCATTTCTGAGTCAAACAAAGAGGTTAAGAAGCATAATGCTCTCTGCTCCCAGACCCGGTGAGAGAGAGACCCAACCGCCTGGTCAGGTGGGCACTCCTGAGGCTGCAGAGCGGAAGAGACCACCAACACTGCTCACCCCTGCCCACATCCCTGGCCCAAGAGGAAACTGTATAAGGCCTCTGGGCTCCCGTGGGGGAGGGCCCAGGAGCAGCAGGACACCTGACAGAGACAGCACCGGACCCTGAAGGAAACAGACCGGATAAACAGTTCTCTGCACCCAAATCCCGTGGGAGGGAGAGCTAAACCTTCAGAGAGGCAGACAAGCCTGGGAAACCAGAAGAGACTGCTCCCTGCACACACATCTCGGACGCCAGAGGAAAACACCAAAGGCCATCTGGAACCCTGGTGCACTGAAGCTCCCGGAAGGGGCGGCACAGGTCTTCCTGGTTGCTGCCGCTGCAGAGAGCCCCTGGGCAGCACCCCACGAGCGAACCTGAGCCTCGGGACCACAGGTAAGACCAAATTTTCTGCTGCAAGAAAGCTGCCTGGTGAACTCAAGACACAGGCCCACAGGAACAGCTGAAGACCTGTAGAGAGGAAAAACTACACGCCCGAAAGCAGAACACTCTGTCCCCATAACTGACTGAAAGAGAGGAAAACAGGTCTACAGCACTCCTGACACACAGGCTTATAGGACAGTCTAGCCACTGTCAGAAATAGCAGAACAAAGTAACACTAGAGATAATCTGATGGCGAGAGGCAAGCGCAGGAACCCAAGCAACAGAAACCAAGACTACATGCCATCATCGGAGCCCAATTCTCCCACCAAAACAAACATGGAATATCCAAACACACCAGAAAAGCAAGATCTAGTTTCAAAATCATATTTGATCATGATGCTGGAGGACTTCAAGAAAGACATGAACACACTTAGGGAAGCACAGGAAAACATTAATAAACAAGTAAAAGCCTACAGAGAGGAATCGCAAAAATCCCTGAAAGAATTCCAGGAAAACACAATCAAACAGTTGAAGGAATTAAAAATGGAAATAGAAGCAATCAAGAAAGAACACATGGAAACAACCCTGGATATAGAAAACCAAAAGAAGAGACAAGGAGCTGTAGATACAAGCTTCACCAACAGAATACAAGAGATGGAAGAGAGAATCTCAGGAGCAGAAGATTCCATAGAAATCATTGACTCAACTGTCAAAGATAATGTAAAACGGAAAAAGCTACTGGTCCAAAACATACAGGAAATCCAGGAATCAATGAGAAGATCAAACCTAAGGATAATAGGTATAGAAGAGAGTGAAGACTCCCAGCTCAAAGGACCAGTAAATATCTTCAACAAAATCATAGAAGAAAACTTCCCTAACCTAAAAAAAGAGATACCCATAGACATACAAGAAGCCTACAGAACTCCAAACAGATTGGACCAGAAAAGAAACACCTCCCGTCACATAATTGTCAAAACACCAAACGCACAAAATAAAGAAAGAATATTAAAAGCAGTAAGGGAAAAAGTTCAAGTAACATATAAAGGGAGACCTATCAGAATCACACCAGACTTCTCGCCAGAAACTATGAAGGCCAGAAGATCCTGGACTGATGTTATACAGACCCTAAGAGAACACAAATGCCAGCCCAGGTTACTGTATCCAGCAAAACTCTCAATTAACATTGATGGAGAAACCAAGATATTCCATGACAAAACCAAATTTACACAATATCTTTCTACAAATCCAGCACTACAAAGGATAATAAATGGTAAAGCCCAACATAAGGAGGCAAGCTATACCCTAGAAGAAGCAAGAAACTAATCGTCTTGGCAACAAAACAAAGAGAATGAAAGCACACAAACATAACCTCACATCCAAATATGAATATAACGGGAAGCAATAATCACTATTCCTTAATATCTCTCAATATCAATGGCCTCAACTCCCCAATAAAAAGACATAGATTAACAAACTGGATACGCAACGAGGACCCTGCATTCTGCTGCCTACAGGAAACACACCTCAGAGACAAAGACAGACACTACCTCAGAGTGAAAGGCTGGAAAACAACTTTCCAAGCAAATGGTCAGAAGAAGTAAGCTGGAGTAGCCATTCTAATATCAAATAAAATCAATTTCCAACTAAAAGTCATCAAAAAAGATAAGGAAGGACACTTCATATTCATCAAAGGAAAAATCAACCAAGATGAACTCTCAATCCTAAATATCTATGCCCCAAATACAAGGGCACCTACATACGTAAAAGAAACCTTACTAAAGCTCAAAACACACATTGCACCTCACACAATAATAGTGGGAGATTTCAACACCCCACTCTCATCAATGGACAGATCATGGAAACAGAAATTAAACAGTGATGTCGACAGACTAGGAGAAGTCATGAGCCAAATGGACTTAACGGATATTTATAGAACATTCTATCCTAAAGCAAAAGGATATACCTTCTTCTCAGCTCCTCATGGTACTTTCTCCAAAATTGACCATATAATTGGTCAAAAAACGGGCCTCAACAGGTACAGAAAGATAGAAATAATCCCATGCGTGCTATCGGACCACCACGGCCTAAAACTGGTCTTCAATAACAATAAGGGAAGAATGCCCACATATACGTGGAAATTGAACAATGCTCTACTCAATGATAACCTGGTCAAGGAAGAAATAAAGAAAGAAATTAAAAACTTTTTAGAATTTAATGAAAATGAAGATACAACATACTCAAACTTATGGGACACAATGAAAGCTGTGCTAAGAGGAAAACTCATAGCGCTGAGTGCCTGCAGAAAGAAACAGGAAAGAGCATATGTCAGCAGCTTGACAGCACACCTAAAAGCTCTAGAACAAAAAGAAGCAAATACACCCAGGAGGAGTAGAGGGAAGGAAATAATCAAACTCAGAGCTGAAATCAACCAAGTAGAAACAAAAAGGACCATAGAAAGAATCAACAGAACCAAAAGTTGGTTCTTTGAGAAAATCAACAAGATAGATAAACCCTTAGCCAGACTAACGAGAGGACACAGAGAGTGTGTCCAAATTAACAAAATCAGAAATGAAAAGGGAGACATAACTACAGATTCGGAGGAAATTCAAAAAATCATCAGATCTTACTATAAAAACCTATATTCAACAAAATTTGAAAATCTGCAGGAAATGGACAATTTCCTAGACAGATACCAGGTATCGAGGTTAAATCAGGAACAGATAAACCAGTTAAACAACCCCATAACTCCTAAGGAAATAGAAGCAGTCATTAAAGGTCTCCCAACCAAAAAGAGCCCAGGTCCAGACGGGTTTAGTGCAGAATTCTATCACACCTTCATAGAAGACCTCATACCAATATTATCCAAACTATTCCACAAAATTGAAACAGATGGAGCCCTACCGAATTCCTTCTACGAAGCCACAATTACTCTTATACCTAAACCACACAAAGACACAACAAAGAAAGAGAACTTCAGACCAATTTCCCTTATGAATATCGACGCAAAAATACTCAATAAAATTCTGGCAAACCGAATTCAAGAGCACATCAAAACAATCATCCACCATGATCAAGTAGGCTTCATCCCAGGCATGCAGGGATGGTTTAATATAAGGAAAACCATCAACGTGATCCATCATATAAACAAACTGAAAGAACAGAACCACATGATCATTTCATTAGATGCTGAGAAAGCATTTGACAAAATTCAACACCCCTTCATGATAAAAGTCCTGGAAAAAATAGGAATTCAAGGCCCATACCTAAACATAGTAAAAGCCATATACAGCAAACCAGTTGCTAACATTAAACTAAATGGAGAGAAGCTTGAAGCAATCCCACTAAAATCAGGGACTAGACAAGGCTGCCCACTCTCTCCCTACTTATTCAATATAGTTCTTGAAGTTCTAGCCAGAGCAATCAGACAACAAAAGGAGATCAAAGGGATACAGATCGGAAAAGAAGAGGTCAAAATATCACTATTTGCAGATGACATGATAGTATATTTAAGTGATCCCAAAAGTTCCACCAGAGAACTACTAAAGCTGATAAACAACTTCAGCAAAGTAGCTGGGTATAAAATTAACTCAAATAAATCAGTTGCCTTCCTCTATGCAAAAGAGAAACAAGCCGAGAAAGAAATTAGGGAAACGACACCCTTCATAATAGACCCAAATAATATAAAGTACCTCGGTGTGACTTTAACCAAGCAAGTAAAAGATCTGTACAATAAGAACTTCAAGACACTGAGGAAAGAAATTGAAGAAGACCTCAGAAGATGGAAAGATCTCCCATGCTCATGGATTGGCAGGATTAATATAGTAAAAATGGCCATTTTACCAAAAGCAATCTACAGATTTAATGCAATCCCCATCAAAATACCAATCCAATTCTTCAAAGAGTTAGACAGAACAATTTGCAAATTCATCTGGAATAACAAAAAACCCAGGATAGCTAAAGCTATCCTCAACAATAAAAGGACTTCAGGGGGAATCACTATCCCTGAACTCAAGCAGTATTACAGAGCAATAGTGATAAAAACTGCATGGTATTGGTACAGAGACAGACAGATAGACCAATGGAATAGAATTGAAGACCCAGAAATGAACCCACACACCTATGGTCACTTGATTTTTGACAAAGGAGCCAAAACCATCCAATGGAAAAAAGATAGCATTTTCAGCAAATGGTGCTGGTTCAACTGGAGGGCAACATGTTGAAGAATGCAGATCGATCCATGCTTATCACCCTGTACAAAGCTTAAGTCCAAGTGGATCAAGGACCTCCACATCAAACCAGACACACTCAAACTAATAGAAGAAAAACTAGGGAAGCATCTGGAACACATGGGCACTGGAAAAAATTTCCTGAACAAAACACCAATGGCTTATGCTCTAAGATCAAGTATCGACAAATGGGATCTCATAAAACTGCAAAGCTTCTGTAAGGCAAAGGACACTGTGGTTAGGACAAAACGGCAACCAACAGATTGGGAAAAGATCTTTACCAATCCTACAACAGATAGAGGCCTTATATCCAAAATATACAAAGAACTCAAGAAGTTAGACCGCAGGGAAACAAATAACCCTATTAAAAATGGGGTTCAGAGGTAAACAAAGAATTCACAGCTGAGGAATGCCGAATGGCTGAGAAACACCTAAAGAAATGTTCAACATCTTTAGTCATAAGGGAAATGCAAATCAAAACAACCCTGAGATTTCACCTCACACCAGTGCGATTGGCTAAGATCAAAAACTCAGGTGACAGCAGATGCTGGCGAGGATGTGGAGAAAGAGGAACACTCCTCCATTGTTGGTGGGATTGCAGACTGGTAAAACCATTCTGGAAATCAGTCTGGAGGTTCCTCAGAAAATTGGACATTGAACTGCCTGAGGATCCAGCTATACCTCTCTTGGGCATATACCCAAAAGATGCCTCAACATATAAAAGAGACACGTGCTCCACTATGTTCATCGCAGCCTTATTTATAATAGCCAGAAAATGGAAAGAACCCAGATGCCCTTCAACAGAGGAATGGATACAGAAAATGTGGTACATCTACACAATGGAATATTACTCAGCTATCAAAAACGAGTTTATGAAATTCGTAGGCAAATGGTTGGAACTGGAAAATATCATCCTGAGTGAGCTAACCCAATCACAGAAAGACATACATGGTATGCACTCATTGATAAGTGGCTATTAGCCCAAATGCTTGAATTACCCTAGATCCCTAGAACAAACGAAACTCAAGACGGATGATCAAAATGTGAATGCTTCACTCCTTCTTTAAATGAGGAAAAAGAATACCCTTGGCAGGGAAGGGAGAGGCAAAGATTAAAACAGAGACTGAAGGAACACCCATTCAGAGCCTGCCCCACATGTGGCCCATACATATACAGCCACCCAATTAGACAAGATGGATGAAGCAAAGAAGTGCAGACCGACAGGAGCCGGATGTAGATCGCTCCTGAGAGACACAGCCAGAATACAGCAAATATAGAGGCGAATGCCAGCAGCAAACCACTGAACTGAGAATAGGTCCCCTATTGAAGGAATCAGAGAAAGAACTGGAAGAGCTTGAAGGGGCTCGAGACCCCAAAAGTACAGCAATGCCAAGCAACCAGAGCTTCCAGGGACTAAGCCACTACCTAAAGACTATACATGGACTGACCCTGGACTCTGACCCCATAGGTAGCAATGAATATCCTAGTAAGAGCACCAGTGGAAGGGGAAGCCCTGGGTCCTGCTAAGACTGAACCCCCAGTGAACTAGTCTATGGGGGGAGGGCGGCAATGGGGGGAGGGTTCGGAGGGGAACACCCATAAGGAAGGGGATGGGGGAGGGGGATGTTTGCCCGGAAACCGGGAAAGGGAATAACACTCGAAATGTATATAAGAAATACTCAAGTTAATAATAAAAAAAAAAAGAAGCATAATGCAACGAAACATAAGACATTGATTTAAATTTTGATAACCCTTTGCAGTTTGCCCTGAGGGTACACTGCCCAAAGGAAAATCAATACACAAACACCCCCCTATATAAATTCAAGTGAATGAATTAATACATGCTAATTATAATAAATGATCATAACTACAGTGATATTTTTAAACATCTTATTTCTATTCAAACATTTGTATGTTTGCTTTTAGAAGGAAAATCAATTATTTAAATTCTTATAAGAAAATGATGTACATTTTGTAGCTCACTCAATCTTAATAACCTTCTAATCCTTTAAGTAGAAGAGGGCCAGTTTTATTTTATCACTTATAACTTACCATAGAATATCTGTAGTTTTTAATTTTTCAATAATGGAAGTCAGTAATGATAAGTTCCTGACCACACTGTCCTGCAAAGAATGGTGAACATTTCCCAAGTTGCCCACTATTCCTCATGCCTATTCTTACCACATCAAATGTTTTTGTGATTTTAGATACTGTGACTATTAGAGTCTCATCACTGAGGCATGTGTTATCACACATATGTCACGTTTGCTTCACTGGCTGGTAAATACTTGAAATTGACACCGTCTTCTTTCTGTACCCTCCTGAGTCTTTGCACAGTGGAAGCACATGAAGACTGTTGCATAGCTTGTCACCAGGCACTAACAAAGTCCTGTGCAGATGCTTTCAATGCTTGGCTCATGGCTTTGCTATTACTGTCATGGAGTACTTCCTCCTGTTTAAAACAACTGAAATTTCCACTGTTTTTATTGGCTCCACAGACTATATATTTAGCACTGGGTTTATTGCAAATATTTGAATATATACATACACACACACACATATATATACATATATATGCATACACACACATATATATGATACATACACACACATATATATATGCATACACACACATATATGCATACACACACATATATATATGCACACACACACACACACACACACGCGCACACACACACACGGATGTATCACAATGATAGATACTCAAGGATTTCACTGCTTATTCTCTGAGCTAATATGGCTAATATGGACAGCCACTGAAGAACACTGCAGAAGAAAAATGTCTTAATTTCAATAATTTCTATGAACTTCCCGATACCCCAAATATATATGTATATATTATATATGGTATATATATATGATATAGAAAAGTATAACTTACTATGTATACCCAATATATTATATATAATAAATGTATATATATAAAAACCCACTAATAGATTATGCATATAAATATATATATATATATATATATATATATATATATATATATATATATCCTGCTAATTCATTATGAGAGCATTTGATTTCCCAATATGCCATGAGGAATCTTTGTGTAATTTTCTAGCATCTTTTAATTATTTGTACTAAATTTTACTAATTTAAAGGAAAACTGGTTTAATCATTTGACACTGTCTTGTCTTAGGTCAGGGGTTATCTATTGAATGAAATCATCTGTAACAAATGTTTGGTTCAGATAATTCTTTTACTTTTACAAAGATCGTAAATGAAAGATGAGAGACTAAGTAAGAGTCAAGTTGCCACAGCTAATGTAAAGACACAGACATAATGCTGACCCGAACATGGCAATTTCTCCCAGTGTAGCTTTACCACTGTTTACGTTGTGAGACACTATAAGCAGAGGAAGGACTACTGACAAATTTTTCTAGTAATAAAGATTTGAAGGCATCAGAATTTTCTAATCATAAGAAAACTATGATTTAATTCAAGAAGTGTGATCTGCTGCCTGAACATTGTGGCTCAGCAAATTCTGACAGAATTGGTCTGGAACGCAGCCTGGAATTATGTATATTTAAAAACTTCCTGTACATGCTGCTGCTGAGAAAGGAGAGTGAAATGTTCCTGAATTTTATACAGAAACACAGCTTATTCCACAATTGCTCAAACTGTAAGTTGTATCAGATGATAAACATGTATAAAATCAACACATATTCACTAAGGTAGATACATTTCTGGACTATGCCAACCGTAGAACAATGCCATTCTATCAAATGTATTTTCATAGCTGTAATACATTTATCAAGGCTTGTGAGTGAATTTTGTAAATTGATCTGTATTTTTAAGAATACAGTTACTTGCCAGAATTATGACAGCATTATTTTAAATGAATAAGGAAAACAATAAATATAGCTTTATTATTTTGATGGTTTTTGAGTCAATTTTAGGCAAAGACATCATCTGCTCATTTTTATATTAAACTTTCAATATTTGCTATATTGAAAATAACTTGATTCATATAGTATTCAGGAAGAAAAGCTCAGATCCTGCTCATTCCAAATATTCTTCTGGGTGGCTTAAAATACTTCCCCTTAATCTTGGGCATAGCACTGGAGCACCCAGTCATGTATCTATTACTCTGAAGCATGTTTTGGAAGTGTAAAGAGCTACTTACCAAAACCTATGAAATAATTAGTATTAATAGAAAGTGTATAGTAGTCTTAATTTGAATAATGACACTTTCATTAAGATGCAGTACAGGTCAATGGCATTTAAAAATTACACCAGTTAACAAATTTGTCAAATATTCTTGAGTCTAGACAAGACATAGAATTACTTCACAAAAGTATCTCATTACCCTCATTTGTTTGTATTCCTATCTTAATATTTGCTAAGATACGTAGGGAGGCATATAGTTGTAATTTTATCATAAAGTATGTGGAGACCAGATGATGGTCAATGGTTCCAGGACAGCCTGAACTATGAGAGAAAGTTCTGTCACAATATACCCAGAACGAAGATAATACAAAACAAAACAAAACAAAACCCATAGAGACATTTCATGCAAGTATGTGTTGCATTGATTCCTCTGACAATGCAGGGAATATTTACCACTTTTTTCAGCATAGCCTCAAAACAATGCCAATACTTAGCTAGACGGAATACAAAAAGAAAGGGAGACAAGAGGGAGGAAGGGCAGAAACGTAACAAAAATAGGATTTACTTCTCCCAGATGGTCCTCTTTTTAAAAACAAAGAAGGAGGAAAACAGGTATCTATCAGAAGTTGAGAGACCAAGAATGGAAGTCTCTTCCCTCAATATCCCCCACTTACACTTAGCATTTGGGAATCCTGAATATGAGTTGCCACAACTATGGAATGAGAGTGTGGACCCAAGCAATGAAGAAAATCCTTAAAAATGTTTTTCTGTACCCTTTGTGAAATCCCAGTTTCTGCATCACCATAGACCATTTTCTATAATATCACTACCAGATTAAAATATGGTTGCTACACTATACAAGAGGAAAAAAACCACAGAAAGCATTTACATTTTTCTAAATTTTACCTAATCCACACTGAATGGACTTTAACTTCACTGCACCACCACTGGTCTATCTTCGAGCTATAATTGTTTCCTTTCAATTCTCATGGGCAGAAGCTCAACCACTTTACTGTCTTAGTCTCCTGGGGAGAGACTTTGAAGAGCTTTGATAACGTAACTGAAAGCCTAGACTCATCTTCCATTATAAAGGATATAAATATATTTAAAAAGATTATAAATAGCAAAGTCTCAAGTTTTAATCATTTTCTTACCACAGAGGGAAATGGACATTCCTTGCTGATTAGAAGGATGATAATGGGTGCATTCTACTTGTTTCCATAGAGAAGTAGCAAGGTACCACAGCTGTTGTGTGCTGTTGATGTACTTGCCCCGCCTCAGTCTTTTCTCTTAGAACATTGAGAGTAGCAGCAGTAATCCATCAGTACAACCCCGACCGTGTTGGTCTTCTGTTGTGTGGCGATAGGCAAAGAAAGAAAATTGTGAGAGTTTTTTTAATATAGAAAGCAAATTCTACAATCTCTCTGTTGTCACTATGAAGAATAGGTGTGGGTTGCAAGAACTGACCCTTTCAGGCTTCATGAAAAAGCGCTTGTTCTTCTGTCAAGTCACATAGCTATTAACAAAAGATCCTAATAAATCAGAAAGCATCACAGCCAGAAAGAGCTTTAGCCTAGGGGATTCCAAGTCCAATGAGTGAGTGGTAAGAGATGAGGTGTTTCAGCAGAATGACAACTTGTTTTGTTGACTTAGAAAGAATGTCTAAATCTCCTCAGCCTCAAAACGCCAATCTCTCATCATATGTTTTTTCTCAATAAAAGAGCACAGCAAGAATGGTCTGGCAAGGAAGAGCAAAAATGGCCAGCATGAAGCCAGCCAACATTACCCTTGGACAAATTAAGATATGCTACAAATTATGCACTTTAAGGGGTTCTGTACGTGGTGCTCTGGAGATGGCTCAGTGGGTAAAGGTGCTTTCTCTGAATGCATGAGGACTTTCGAATAAAATTCTCAGTACCAAAGTCAAAGCATGCATGGAACAGAGCCAGAAGGATTGTGTGTTCTCTAGCTAGCCAAGCATACATAGACACTTTTGGTGCTGTGCGACCCCTTCTCAGGGCAATGCTGCAGTAAGTGTTAGAGGAATGCCATGTCCTGCTGTGGTCTTTTCCATCACAGATACACACACTGTACACACCATAATGTCAAACACAGACATGCATGTGACAGGCATATTGCTGTAAGGACTCTTTTCAGTGTTCTTCTCAATTGTGAACTCATTGTCTTAGGATTCCTACTGCTGTGAAGAGACCCCATGACCATGGCAACTCTTTTAAAGGAAAATGTTTAATTAGGGCTGACTTACAGTTCCGAGGGTTAGTCCAGTTTTGATATGGTGGGAAGCATGGCATATGCAGACAGACAGGCTATTGGAGAAGCAGCTGAGAATTCTAGATTTGTATCCACAGGCATCAGGAAGAGACAGACTCTGGGCCTGGCTTAATCATCTGAAAATTCAAAGCCTGCTCCAGTTACACACTTCCTCCAACAAGGTCATACCTACTCTAACTAGGCCACATCTTCTAATAGTGCCACTCCATAGTGAAAAAGCATCCAAACGAGCAAGCCATTCCTATTCAAGCCACCACACCCATTGACAATTAGGTACAACAAAGTTACTAATAACTGCAGCTCTCCTCTCCAATAACCCAAGATTTTAACATGGCTAAAAGCAAGAAATTAATCTTTAGTGTTAAATTTATACTAAGATATTAACATTAAATTAAATTTTTTTATTTTCAAAAATAATTTTGGTAATTTATTTTAGATTTAAGTCCATCAAAACCCCTCTTCCCACAAGCCCATAAATAATAAAAATAAACATAAGACAGTAATGTTAGTTATGTTTCAAAAAATTAAGACACCTTTTAAAAGATAGGTTTTATGTATATACCTATACACACACACACACACACACACACACACACACACACACATACACACACACATACATGGACACAGAGAATATAGGACAGTAACATACATTTTCATACAATTATGCAATCGCTGAACCACTGCATTAGTTAGCTCTTCTGTTATTGTAATAAAACTGAATGGCCATACTTTCTTCAAAAAAGGAAGGCTGGTACAATATTCAGGAAAGAAGCAACTCAAAGAGAAACTAATTTAGAGGCCATAAAGCATTACTTCTCAGTATATTCTTTTATTCTTCCCGTATCAATTATCAGTCAAGACAATGTTCCAAGGCTTGTCCAAAGGCCAGTCTTCTAGGAGCATTTTCTTTTTTCTTTTTTTATCTTTATTAACTTGAGTATTTCTTATTTACATTTCGATTATTATTCCCCTTCCTAGTTTCTGGGCCAACATCCCACTAACCCTTCCCCCTCCCCTTCTATACGAGCTTCCCCTCCCCATACTCCCCCATGACCACCCTCCCCCCAACAATCATGTTCCCTGGGGGTTCAGTCTTGGCAGAACCAAGGGCTTCCCCTTCCACTGGTGCTCTTACCAGGCTATTCATTGCTACCTATGAGGTCAGAGGCCAGGGTCAGTCCATGTATAGTCTTTGGGTAGTGGCTTAGTCCCTGGAAGCTCTGGTTGCTTGGCATTGTTGTTCATATGAGGTCTCGAGCCCCTTCAAGCTCTTCCAGTTCTTTCTCTGATTCCTTCAATGGGGGTCCCGATCTCAGTTCAGTGGTTTGCTGCTGGCATTCGCCTATGTATTTGCTGTATTCTGGGTGTTTCTCTCAGGAGAGATCTACATCCAGTTCCTGTCAGCCTGCACTTCTTTGCTTCATCCATCTTATCTAATTGGGTGGCTGTATATAATATACTCTAATCTGTATTTATGAAAGCATGAGTTGTACTGTTGCAGCACATATGGTAAACTAACATAAACTCTTTTTCCAATAAGGCTACGTTTGGTTATGCCTGTAACTTTTATGCATGAAGAATGATATATTTTTTTCTGCGTTTGTGTTTTTCATGTTCTATAAAGATATAATGTATTTTATGCTATAATGCTCAATAATATGTATATTAATATATTCTTTTTCTCTGTGTTAGATTTTTTGACTTATTAAAAATTTCTCAAGCCATTCTTCTTTTAGAGTAGGACTATTACATCTATATCTACATTTATATCTATATTTCTGTTTACCAATATATATTTTCATGTGTGTGTTCTTTTAATCACTAAAATCTGCTATAGTCCAGGGTTCAATAATTAGCATTATAGAATTGAGATTGCTCCTTAGTTTTTCAATCTTACTTTTCTATTGATCAAGTGTAACAAATCTTGGTAAATATACTTTTGTTCTGGGAAGTTCTATTTTTCATGTATTTCAAAAGAATAAAAGAGAGAATCATAAGATGTAGGAAAGTTAGGTGATATCGTTATACATTACTCTAATTTCTTTAAATCCTTATTTCCATCCTAAATTTTTAATTGTACAAACGACTAAGTATATACTTGATATAAAAATGTCAGCATTATTGTTGTAAGAACAAAGCATAGATATTGGTCTACTGTGTACATAGGCACTATTAAAATATACAGAAATGTTTTAGTTTTAAATTATAATCAGTTAAACATTTTACTATTCCATAATGCCATTTTTTAATTTTGTAATTTGGTTTGAAAATTATCAAATGTTTTTACAAGTCAATCTATTTCATCTGGTAAACCGAACCCATTTTCTTCCAGAACATGGATCAACCACATTTTAGCAATCTCTTTTCATTACTCGTAGGTGTTTTGGGATGATAAATTTCTACTGACGTAAAGAAGAATAAAGCAATGTTCTCAATGAAACTTTGTGCATTTATACAAATGTTTTAGTTTGGAATTTTTTTTATAAAGCGGGGTTATCAGATGCTGACTTATTTGAAAACTTACGCAATCTCATAGATGACAAAAAAGTGCATATTGCCTGCACATATTTTTATTCCCCTAACACAGTGTGTTCATCAGTTTCCAACATCATAAGTACAAAATAAGCGACTAAAGATTCAAATCTGCTTCACAGTAGTCAATGACTAACATGAATATTGTTATTGGACTATGAATTCATTTTTAAAGGCTATGTATTCCACTCCCCACAATATTGTAGTTCACACTACTGCTTGAGATTTTTCTGATATCTGTATGTATTCACATATTGTTCCAAGGTCTATAACAACATGAGACTTATCCAAAGTGAAGCCTATCTAAGAACCATGGACTATATCATATAACAACAAAAATAAGAATGAGACACCTGCTTAAACAGGAAACTGTATTCACCACTATATGGCTAAATATTCAGTGCTATTTAATTCTGCCTTCTTGAATGTCAGTGACATTGTTCACCTACCTGTAAGTATGATATTGATATTTTACCTTATGTATCTGTTTCAATTTTCCCATTGGTTCAATTTTTTTCTAATTAAAATTTGGGTTTAATAAGATCACAGTCTATCAGCTTTACATGGTATTTAGTTTGCTTCTCTAGCATGTTTAGGCTTATCTAAGTTCATGGTATGTCAATATCGATCACATTTTTGGCAGAAAAGGAGTCTCAACAAATGTTGGGAAATTGAAATATCATTCTGTATTTGATCTGACCACAGTGGAATAGAGTCCAGTATCAACATCAATAGAATGTGCAGAGAGTTCCTAAACTCATAGAGACTAACACTACTGAATGAAACCTAGGCTAAAGAAGGAAGAAGGAGAAAATGAAAGTACAACATACCACAATCTATGAGACATAATGAAGGTGCTCCTAAGTCCTAAGTTCCCACATTAAAAAATTAGAAAATTCTCAAATTAATAAGTTAATGTTGAACCTAAAGGTCTTGGATAAACAAGAGCAAATAGCCCAAACTATTAGATGGGAAGAGATAATCAAAATCGAGACTGATATTTATGAAATAAAAAATGAAGGAAATAAAGCAGATAATGAAATGAAGAATTGGTTCTTTGAAAAGATTAACAAGAATAATGAACATTAGGCAAAATCAACCAAGAAAGAATTTCTGAATTAAAACATTAGAGATTAAAAAGGAGACATTTCAATAGACACTGAAAAAGTAAAAGAATAAAAAAAATACTACTTTAAACTTAACATTCTAGAAGAGATAAATAAGTGACCAGATGAATTTGACCTACCAAAGCTAAATCAAGACCCATAACGATCAATGAAATTGAAGGAGTAATTAAAAATCTCTGAAGTATAAACCTGGAAGGTTCTGATGGATTCAGTACAAAATTCTAACATACCTTCAAAGAAGTATTAGCACTAAATATTCATTAAATTATTCCATAAAATAGAAATTGAAATTCCTTTTGCCATGTTAGTACTACCCTGATACCAAAACAAGTAATAGACATAACAAATAATAAAAATTGTAAGCTAATCTCCCTACCTAAAAATAGAAACAAAATATTTCAGTAAAGTATGGGGGGATGGGAAATGGGGGTAGCCAACAGAAAGTCCCAGATGCCAGGAAAACAAGAAGCTCCCAGGACCCAGTGGAAATGACATTAGCTGAAATACCCAACCAAAGGGGAGAGAGAATCTACAGAGACAATATTGAAAGGTTAGGCATGGCCCCCGGTTGATAGATGGGGCCACCAACCCTTCTCAAAAATTTTAATCCAGAATTGTTCTTGTTACAAGGAAATACAGGGACAAAGATTGGAGCAGAGACTGAAGGAAAGGCCATCCAGAGACTGCCCCACCTGGGGATTCATCCCATATACTGATGCCAAACCCAGACACTACTGCGGATGCCAAGAAGTTCTTATTGACAGGAGCCTGTTATAGCTGTCTCCTGAGAGGCTCTGCCAGACAGAGCCTTAACAATACAGATGCAGATCCTTGCAGCCAACTATTGGACTGAGAACAGGGACCCCAATGGAGGAGTTAGGAGGAGGACTGAAGGAGCTGAAGGGGTTTGCAATCCCATAGGAAGAACAACAATATCAGTCAACCAACCAGAACCCCCCAGAGCTCCCAGGTGCTAAACTACCAACCAAAGAATACACATGGAGGAACCCATGGCTCCAGCTGCTTATGTTGCAGAAGATGGCCTTATCTGGCATCAATGAGAGGGGAGGCCCTTGGTCCTGTAAAGGCTTGATGCCCCCCTACCATAGGGGAATGCTAGGGAAGTAAGGTAGGAGTGGGTGGGTGGAGGAGGCAAGCACACCCATAGAAGCAGGGGTTGGGAGGAATTAAGGGGTTTGCAAAGAGGGAACCAGGAAGGGGGTAACATTTGAAATGTAAATAAATAATATAACCAATAAATAATTTAAAAAAGATACTTGCAAAGACAATTCAAGAATATCAGTATCCATTAAGATCAGGTAGACTTCATGTCAAAGGCAAAAAAAAATTGACTTGATAAATGTAATCTACAGCATAATAGACATAAGGATAGAAACAACATATAATCTCAATACAAGCAGGAAAATCCTTTGACAAAATTCAACATGATTTCATGACTAAAAGGGAATATATATATATATATATATATATATATATATATGTTTGTATATATACATATATATCAACATAATAAAATCTATTTACTATAAGCTCAGCCATCATCATGGTAAGTGGGATCAGATTAAATGCATTTCTATATTTTTTTAAGAAGATGCCCACTCTATACTCTACACTACTGCTCATTATAGCTCTTAGCTAGGGCAAGAAGACAACAGAAGCTGATGAAGGATGATGATATGGAAAGGAAAGGAAGAAGTAAAAATGCCCTTACTTGAAGATGGCAGGATTCTACACATAAAAGTCTTCAAATACTCCACCAAGACAACCCTGCAACAGATTGACACATTCAGCTTTATGCAAGTAGCAATACAAAAACATAACAAAGCTTGCTGGCCTTCAGATATAACAGAACAATATGGTGAAAGATTCAAAGAAACAATCCCACTCAAAATAGTCTTAATAAATTTTTTTTGGACTAAATCTGACCAAGAAAGTCAAATATTTGTATAATGAAAACTTTAAGACAGCAAAGAAAGAAAACTACAAACCTGAAGGCAGAGAGACCGCCAATGCTTCTGGTTTGGTAGGATTAATGTTGTGATTTTCTAAAAAAGCAATCTACAGATTTCAGTAAAATTCTCCTCAAAAATTCCATTTCAATTCTTCATAAAAATTGAAAAAGGTATCCTAAAATTCATATGAAAACACAAACGACATAGGAGCAGCAAAACCATCTCAAAAAATAAAACACTGTTGCCATCCCTATTCAGAAAATTAAAGCTATTGTTCAACTCCAGGTTTATTCTAAAGGTATTTTTTCAGTTCTGACAACATACAGGAATCTAACTATCTAGAAGCCTTTCCAGAAATAGACTACTCTTAAGAGATCAAGCAACAAGCAGGTATGGGTAGATGTCTCAAGGGGACATGGCTGGGCTAACTTAAGGTAAGAATCTCACAGAATAGGAAGGCCTCAAACTAAGCAACAGGCCTTTGAGAAAAGTCAGACTTTTTCTACAGTGTTCCAAAACATAATGTAAATTTAAGAACACTCCAGAGGACTGGGTTTCAAAAATACACCTGGGTCTTACTGAAAAGATAAAAGGTAAACCATGAGTAGGCGAGACTCCCAGACTGCCAAAAACTATTGGGTGCAATCCCTAGTAAATCTCACACACTTGCTGCTGTAGAGTTTTCCAGGTCAGGCAGGACTACATTGAAAGACCTGATATAGGTGAGGTACGTACATGTTTGAAGGAGATCTAAGTGAAAACTCCAGGTAAGCGGGTGGGGTGGGCTCAGGGAGACAGATGCCCAACTGCCAATCTCTTAATAACAAATGAAGTTTCAGTGTTAGCAATGAGTTATATCTAATTGATATGTCAGCCAATGGGTCCCATGGGAGCCCCCAAACAAGCCAGGCTATTGAAAAGGCTATAGCTTGCTCTCCACAAACTGATGCAAAGGCTCTGTTGCTAAAAATGTTATCTACACAACTCATTGAGCACAGAGAAGTTGAGTTAGTGCCTATCTCGAGCCTTCTTTCCTGCTGGCTAGTGTTCTGGGTACCAGAATGTACTCTGCATGCACCACAAAAGAAACCCTTCCTTCCTCTTTCCCTCCCTCCCCCTCCTTCCCTAGCTACATCCCTACCTCCATACCTACCTCGCTTTATCCTACAGGTCTTTTGCACTTATGGCTTCTGGCTTTGTTGTATGAGGCTTCTGGGTGTGCTAACAAATAGGTCTCTGGGTCTACATCTATTTTTTAATGCCTTTTCTTGGGCTCTTTTCCTTATGTGTGTTTTATCCTATTCTAATGTGTTTGCTTTTGTTTAGTGTTGTTATATTTTATGGTATTACTATCCCTTGGATGTCTGTTTCCTAAAGGGAGCAGGAAGGGGGTGTGGCTTCCGATGGATGGGATGGTAGGGAGTAACCCGCAAAGAGTAGAGGGAGGGGAGACAGTAATCAGAATATATTGTATAAAAAAGTCTACTTTCAATGAAAGATAAAAGTCTAGACCCATTAAAGGAATGAGATTTCTTGCCTGTGTTAAAGTAAATCAATAAAATATCAATTAAAATGAGCATAATTTGAACATACAAAAACAAAGTGCAAAAAAAAGAAAATATATATTTTAATATCAGCTAATACAGGTTGTGTTCTATAATTAGAAGAATTACTGAATATTTAAAAATTAATAAAGTTTATCTTGTTAGCTGAAAACAAATGAGAAAAATGATATTTCTTTAGATGAATTTTATATAATTAAGGATCTATTTCATGATAAGAATTTTGAGTTGGGAATTGAAGGAATTTTCATGTATGTCATAGGGACCTTAAACAGTATGAGGGACCATCTTAGATGCGCATGTTGAGAAGTAAAGAATACAGCTATTAATTGGAGATGGAATGTATCTGATTGACAGAGAAAACACAAAATTCCTGGGTGAGGGTTTCACACCTCAGTCCCAATACCTAGAGGCGGAGGCAGAAGAATCACTGAAAGTGCAGGGCCAGTCTGGTCTACAGAGCTTGTTCCTGGGCAGCCACAACGATATAGCAAGACTCCGGGTCAAAAAAGGAAATGAAAAGGCAAGAAAATGAACTAGACAAAAGTATTTGATTGTGATGATTTTAATAAACCCCAAGAAGATAAACATACAAATAACGTTTTTCTTTCTTTTGTTTTATTCTTTACTCATATATAGTACATCCCAACCACAGCCACTCCTGCCTCTACTCGTCCCAGTTCCCCACAGCAAATAACATTTTAAACCCTAGTAAAATTTATATACAAATAAATAAACTCTTAATGTTACTTTATTTGCAAAGGACAAGAGGCATAACACACAAAATGCAATATCAGAAAGTGGCAGCAATCATGCAGAAAATGTTACTCAGGAACTACAGACTAGGACTATATAGAATTCAGAGTTGGATTCTATAAAAATCCTCAAAGGTTTTTTTTTATGAAATTCAATGAGCTAATTTCACAATTTCTATGGAAATGTAAATTAACAAGAATCTATGCAGTGAACTCTACATAAACTAAAAGACTTCCGTTAGAAGATGTCAAAACCTCTCTTTAACCCATACTAACTTATTAAGTATGGTATTGGCCTAACCGGCTCACTGTAGGACAGAATAAATATTGGAAATGGTTTCAGAGAGAAATGTTCACTGGACTTACATTAGAGATGTCTCTTTGGTACAAGTGATAGAACTCAATTGAATATTCATATGGTTAAAAACTGAATTCCTGATGGCACAGCATTTCATGCCCACATTGATCCCAGAGGGGTTAGAATAAAAATCAAAAGATCAAAAGGTTAAAAAGTATAGCTTTTTTTTAAAGTAACAACAATTAAAGAGAAAGAAGCCACAAATCCAGAAGTGAGTCTGTCAGGGAGAGAGCTATGGAAAAGTTTGGAGGAAGGAAAGGGAAAAGAAGGATTTAATTACATTGTAATTTCACAAAATAAAAAGTTATTTTTTGAAAGAAAGAAAATAGGGTTATCCATTGGAGCATGAGAATACTGCCAGAGTCCATATACTCTAATAATAACAATAATTATAATGATAATATAATTATAATATATTAATAACTTATATATTATATATTAATAATTTTATAATTATAATTATAATAATTATTATCATTATTATTATTCTCCCTTTGCCAATCAATTCACATTAAAAGACTGAGTAAAATATATAGAAAGAGATACGAATTAAGTAAGGAAAAATGTTGAGGAAGAAGCAGGGGCAACTGGAGGGGGAAATGGGAGGGAAATATGATCACAATTGAATATACTAAATTCTCAGTAATAAAGAAAAACTTAAAACTAAGAAACTGCTGTTCTGAACGGAAGGTACAAAGATCTTTCTTAATCTTATGTAGAATACAAAAATGACAAAGAATAACATTTGATACCAAAGTGATATTCTTTGAGAAATCTCGACAGAGAAGAAAGCAGAGTAAAGGTTCCCTGTATGTGCAATTGCCTGTCTGAGTGATTACTCACATTCAGGATACATAAGAAACAACCCCTGACAAACATTTATTATCCCATTATCTTCTCACTGATATCACCAATAAATGATTTTAAGTTAATACCAAAGCTGTAAGAGTTTTGAATGCCACTCAGAAAAGAAAACGTTTTAGTGGGGAATGCACAGTGAAAGACAATTGAAGGAGTTAAAAAGACACAAAAATTAAAATTGCTCTGGGTCTTCATGTTCCCCAGAATATCAATGTAGGGCAGTGAGAATATTTGTGCCTTTCTAGTTGGAACATAAATTGGCAGAAACTATGTAAAGAACACCTGGCAGTCTGTACAAAGCTGCACGTGTGCATGCATGGTCTGTCACCCAAAGAATCTACGCCTGAGTCACATAGGAAAAGGAAATTAAAGCCAATGTTTCACATGCATATAAATATGCCATCAAGATAAACCTCACCTACTTAATAACAAGGAAAAAGAGAAACATCTAAGTTATGCTGTGATTCCATTTTATAGATTTTTTTGAAACTTGCAGGGCAGATCTGCAGTGATAGAATTCAGGAGTAAGGTCATTTCTGGAGCTTGGGTGATGCTATATTGTTTTGCTGTGGAGTTCAGCACACTCAGTTACACAAACCACCATCCCTTATAAACAAGCTGTGTCCTTTCCAATAATCGATTAGTTATTCAACAAAATTTACAGGAAGAACACATATGCAGCTTTGAATAGACTTAAGGTTCTTGCAAGCTACTTAGAAATTTGGTGAAGTTTCTTGTATAATTATTCAAAACACAGACTGCTTTGACAGACTAAGCAGTGGTAGCACCTCTCAAACCTGTAACTGTACTGAAATTTTGACCATATAGGGCTTTTTGTTCCAAACACAGGGTCTACTGAAGTGTCTTTGCTTACATCTCATGTTGCTTTGGCTTTTCTCTTCCGTTTTGTCATGGTTTCTGAAAATTTTGTGGGCAAAATCCTCAAACACGACAGCCTTCTAAAACATACATGATTAATAACCAGTGCATCTTTAAACAAAATGATTCTTTTCCTAGTATATGTTGACTTGTAGACTCAAGTGTCATTGAGTTGTACCATTGTGGTATATTTAAAAAATATTTTTCCTTTGTCTAATGTAATGAAATTGCCATTCCTCTGACAGATGTAGCAAACTTCTTACAGAGGAACTCATCTACTTTCACATTTTCTCTTTTTGACAGATTTCCCATTATTGTTAACATTAGGACAAGACCTTGACTTGGCAATGTCCTCATAATCTTTTCAGTGACAATATCTTGTCCATGTCTCTTTACAGAAAATCCAAAAGCCTGAAGATTTTATGGTAATTTAGTTTGAAAAGCATTAAGATGACATGAGGACATAGTGAAACTGTTACTTTTATTAATAGTAAAGACAATTTTATTAGGGGACTCATTTTCCAGAATTTTACCTTATAATTATTACCTATGAAATCAAGCATAATAAAGGTTATGTAAAATTATTTACTGTTCCTTAAACAGAGGGAATTTTTCCCTGTAACTCTCTGTAATCATATAAGAGATATTGTTATGAAAAACAGAACAAAAATTGTTATTGTAACTATGTCATTCTTTTAAACTACCCTTCCAAATGTAGAATTCCTTATAAATTCCTGTATTTGTATCTTTACAAAAAGAATTATTCCTGGGACCCTGCTTCATTCAGGAGTAATGTAGGAGACCTCAGCAGAAATTCCCAACTGTTAGGAAATGGAACCTGAAGAGTTCACCTTGGGTAGCCAGACAGGACCTTCAGTGGAGGCATGGGGACACTAACCAACCTAAAATGCTTTTGACCCAGATTGGTATTCTCTAAAAGAAATTCAGGGACAAGGATGGAACAGAGATTGGAGGAATGGCCGACTAGTGACTGGCCCATTTCCACAGGTAGGCACCAAACCCTCATACATACTATTGATGATGCTACATTGTGCTTGCAGACAGGAGCCGAGTGTAGCAGCCCTCTAAGAGGTCCTGCTCAGCAGCTGGCTGAGGCAGATGTAGATCTCCATAGACGAGCATTGGATGATCAGGGACTCCTGTGGAAGAGTCAGGGGAAGGATTGAAGGCCCTCAAGGAGATGACAACCCCACAGAAAGACCAAAATTGTCAATTAACCTAGACTCTTGGGAGCTCCCAGAGACTGAGGCACCAACCAAAGAGCATTCATGGGCTGGTCTGAGGCCCCTTGACACACATGTATGACCTCGGTGGGAGACGTTGTGACTAATCCTGTAGAGACTTGATACACCAGGGTAGAGGGGAGGGCTGCCCTCTCAGAGGCAAAGAGAAAGGGAGTTTGGAGGAGGAACAATGTGAGGAGGGTCCTGTGAAAGGGGCAATATTTGGCCTGTAAATAAATAAACGTTTGAAGAAGAATTATTTACCTAACATTTTCAAGGAATAGTTCTTGGGACACACCTTCACTCTAAACATCCTCCAAGGCACCTATACTGAAGGGGAAAACAAGCAAACCAACCGAACATACAAACAAGCAATCAAGCACCCAGAGAGATAAATTAGCAGGTAAGGTTACTTACCCAAAACCTAATAACCTGAGTTTGAATCCTGGCGCCTATGTGGTAGAAGGAGAGAACTGACTCTTGCAATTTTTCTCTGAGATCTGCACCTGGTCTGTGGATATGGATGTAAACACTCTCCCTCTCTCTCTGTCCCTCTCATGTTCACATAAAAACAACCAACCAATCAATCAATTAATCAATACTGTAATAAAATGTTGTCTTTAGAAGTACATTAAGACATAGGGGTGAGTGTTGTTGGTCTGTGCTGTGAGACACATGCCAGCAAGTGAACTATTGCTTGTACAAATTAATTACTTTTCTTGAGGTATTTTCTTATAAAATTGGAATAAATATTTAGGTTTTGGTAGATATCTATGGATTGCCAGTAAGAATTTAGGAGAATATGTCTCCACAGAATTTGTGGCCATCTACTATTCATTTTCATCATTGTATGTATGCATCATCTCCAGATTGAGCACCTTGGAGTATCACAGGGGTTATGCAGTGATTCTATATCATACTAAGCACTTTGTTTGAAACAAGTAAGTACATTTAAAACCAATTCTCTACTTTGAAAACTTATATCACAAGTTCATCACTTGCCAACATATTCTTCCATTAACTAAAACTTGTAAGTGACTATTATATTCCAAGGCCAGTTGATACATGTTTATTTAGACTTTATAGCACAAAGAAATCTCAGCTTTATTGTCCTTTGCCTGCAAGCATGTCGCTTTAGGAATTATCTTCAAACTCATCTTAGACCGCCAAAAATGCTTTATTTTTACTTTCTTAGTCTATTGAAAATGTTAGGAAGCAGCAGCTTGTTTCTGGATTTTTAGAATTTAAAGGTGCAATAAATCTAAACAGAGTCTAGAGGTGAGGAATGCAGAGTTAGTGTTTGGGACCAGAGCCTGTGATTCCTAACATAACAATCATCCAGCTCATTGTCTCGGTACAGCGATATTTTTAGGTAATATGTATGGAAGCAGTGGAGTGACGATACACATAACTGCTGTGGAACACTGGGGAGGATCTTAATATATCTGCCTTTGCTTTCAAATAGCAGAAGGAGCAGAAAGAAAGCCCAGAGAAAGCACAAGTACTGTTAACTAACTACATCACCCTTAAAGTAAACAATCAATGAAATTCTTACTTGCTTGACAAGATCCTGTTATTTAATTCTATTTTTATGCCAGGTTGTTTGGTCAAATTTATATGTTGTGAATGGGGAAAACAAGATAGAGAAATGACCATTGCTCTTCTAATCAGGTGAATTTCTTTAAGAAATAAATTTTCATTTAAGATGGCAGGGGAACTTGGTGTTCATATGCTGTATTGGAAGATACTCCTCAGGTTGAGATCATGGGAAGTAGGCAAAAAAATATGTAGTCATTTAATGGCTGCATTGTAAAACAGTTTTCATTTTTTGAATGTTCCTTTCCTGGATATAATTATTTACCTCCTTCAGAAGTGAGCTTCATTTTCCTTTGACAGCCTGGTTTCTGATTGGCAGAATGCTGGTACATTCTTTTCTCCGAGTCCATTTACCTTTTTTCCTTGCTTGTTCTCCAGATAGTCTCTGTAGTTTATATCTTTCAGCAGTTTGAATAGGACATGCCTACGGGTGGATGTGCATGTTTTTATAGAAAAGGATAAATTCCAAGCTGCAGCACTTTTGAAATAAATAGACGTCCGTGAGAAGCTTTAAATCGCATGCAGAAATAGAAACCATCTCTGTCAATGTTTCCCCTTTAGGAGGTGACCATGAGTCTTAAACTGAACAGCGCTACGTCCACTCACAATGCTCTGGCTTTTGAACTGAGTGTGATGTTACATGTCATTACCTTCTGATTCTTGCTATCAGTTATTTCTGGGACTTTTATGTCTTCTGATCTACCTCAAGAGGTCTGCTTTGGAGAAATCCCTTGTTTGGTAGATTCATCTCACTTCCCCCTAAGCAAATTAAGTGAACAACCTACACAGGATGACAGTTTTAACATTCTGATACACATTCTACAATTCTGAAAGAGTGGGATGGGCTGGTGAGTTAATTATGCTGCAATGTATGTTTCTCTAGATATTTATAATTGCCATTATCATGAACTAACTTAAATTATAAAATAGCTTAACATGACTGTGCATATCAGAATACATAGACACATAGATTTAATAAATCTATTTTCTTACTCTTCCAGATAAAAGAAATGACTTATACCTAATTATGTTTATTCTCACTTTTCCCGTTTGAAAGAACGCAGTCTGCTCATTGCGTCTCACTGGTCATTTTATATAAGGCAGTCCATATACTACAATATAGTAGGGCAAGACTGACAACAATTTTTTGACATCTATTTTGTGTACAATATATGGGATTGCATGTTTGTTAACTAGAATCTAAAAGGTTAAAGAGGAATTCATGCGTGTGCCTTACAACTTAATGCTAACGTGGAAACTAAAAGGAAACCATTTAGACTTACCACACAACATACAATTCCAAGTATTTCTATAAACTTGAATTATCTTAATTATATATATGCAATCAATACTTTAGATGGTATTTGTCTAATATATCACCCTTAAAATTATTTTACACATATTATTGATACATGAAATAAAAGAAGTGGTCCTGTTAGGTCCTTGTAACTTGTATTATAACTAATAAATGACCTCTAATAATTGAGATATGCTCCCAGGTTTATATGTCTAATACTTAGATTAAATAAGTTTTGACCTCATACTGATATTGTAACTAGGATTCTGAATTGGTTATGTCATATACAACTTGTTGGTGTATATACTGTAGAGATGAACAGCAAAAATGTCTTTCTTAGTAATGATTTATATTTTCATTCCTATAAAGTATAGCTCAGTAGTAAAAATAAATACAACCCAGACTGTAAAGATTGGGGTGGTTAATAAAATCTGAAATTAAGTAGAATAGTGGCTTAAGGAAAAAAACCTGAGAAAGGGGGTTGCCATACGATGGACAGCAGCTTTCTCCAGTGCTCACCCAGGTCCTAATTGTAAGAATCAGATTCCTAGTTTATTCAGCAAAAGACTATAGACACAGTTAATCTAAAAATCTGGATATGGAGAGACAAACCTGAACTATTAGTATAGACAATAAATTCAATCCCAAGTATCCTTAAAATAAAGACATGTTTGATGTTAGTGAAGACAGTTTAACAAAGGCAGAGGGAGAGGAGATACTGTGCTGCTGATATTGAAGAGCAAGAGAGGCCACAAGCTAAGAAAGAAGTCCAACCCAGAGTTTATAAAAGGTTAAAGAGCAGGGCAGATTTAGGTGCAAACATAAACAGTGAATTCATTACCAAATGTCAATCAAATCACCTCTAGGAATATTCCAATCAAATATCTTGCTTTAAATTATCTCAAATGTTAAAACGAAATGGTCTCACATACTGTAGAAGATTAAAGATTATTGGTATAATATAATATGAGCACAACTAAGGGGAGTAATAATGCCCTAATATTTTTGTTTTAAGACAATTATGTAAAATGGTAAAGAGAAAGGCATAGTAAATGAACTTTCCCAAAGTCACCTACAGTTTTGTATATATAAACTGTAGGCTAATCTTAGAATTATTTTTCCTAAGTTCGTAGTCATTCACAGTGTGAAAAATAGCTAACTATACAAAAATACAGATTGCTTCCCATTCTTTACTGTAGTATTGTTCCAGAAAAATATAAGAAATTCGCGAAAAATTTAATATATTCAAATTCCAAGAAAGCCAAAGATAGGTTAAGCAGAAAATGAAGGTGTCTTAGTCAGGGTTGTACTACTGTGAACAGACACCATGACCATGTCTTATAAAGGACAACATTTAATTGGAGCTGTCTCACAGGTTCAGAGGTTCAGTCCATCATTATCACGGTGGGAACATGGCAGCATCTAGGTAGGCATGATGCAGTCAGAGCTGAGATGTCTACATATTCATCTGAAGGCTACTCGTAGAAGACTGACTAACAGGCAGCTAGGGTAAGGGTCTTAAGCCCACGCTCATAGAGACACACCTATTACAACAAGGCCACACCTCCTAATAGTGCCACTCCCTGGGCCAAGCATAAACAAACCATCACAAAAGGATAAGTAGAAAATGAAGGAAGTTAAAAAGTTTATCTAATTTGAAAGTATTTTAAATATGGCATCAAAATAATACTACTTTCTTATTCCTGGCTATTTACAGATTTCATATTGCTAAGATGGGACATGCAAATAAATGCAAATAAGTAAGGTAGAAAATAAAAACAAATGAACCATTGATGGCTGTGTATCTTCAGGACCCACCCAGAAAATAATCTGATGCCTAATATTGACTCCATCTTGAGAATGTCACCATGGTGCTATAGCATCTGTGGTCTGCTTTGAAATAGGTAACAAGTGGGGGCTACTGAAGCCAGTAAATCATAATCTTAGCACACACTGACCCAAATTTATACTAAGAAGTTTACTCAAACTGCATGTTATGGCATTCCAAGAATATAAACAGCCTCTGGCCATAATTCTGTGAGTGAGAATAGAGAAAGTAACAGTAATCTTGAGTTGGTTTGCATAATTTGCAAACATAAAGAATGTGTTCTAATGGACAGGTGACAAACTCTAGGGAATAAAGGTGCCAAACCTTTTCTTCTGCTCTGGTTGGGATTCTAAGCTTGTTAAACCTGCTGCAGCCTTAGTCATTACCATTGCAGATGGAAACCATTCTGAGAGTCAGAACTGGACAACAGAAGGTGAAAGAGAATGGAGGTTTAGAGAAAGTTGAGACTGGATTGGAGGTGCCTTCTGTCCTTCCCTTTACAAATGCACGCACAACTCAACTGGAATGTTTGAATGAGAGGTAGTAGGGTCATGGTAAAATGTCACCGAGCACACAGCGCAGACGACTTTGTAAAGAATGGTACAGCACTTAGTCCCTTATCTCTAGTATCTCTAGTTAAGATCAGCTGCAAACAAAACGGGATAACGAGAGTATGGATGGGTAATCAGCGAACCTCTAACACTCACCATTAATAATTATTTGCTACCGATGAAGCGCTGAGGCCCCCCCTTGGGAATTCCTTCTTGGGAATTGATTGGGATTTCGGTATAGCTATATTACACTAAGAAAGAGCCCAACTAATGAATAAGACCTCCGGGACCAAGGCTAATCCTACGTGAGATCCTGTCTATTGAAGTTTCGTAGAACAGCCAAGCAGCTTGCCTCTAGTGTCTCAGGTGCAGCTACGCTGAGAAGCAGCAGAATGATCCCACCAACTTACCACAAACTCTCACACAGCTTGCTAGCCTGCTGCAGCCAGTCACCCACAGCATAAGCAAAAGCTACCTACTTACCTACAGAGCCGCAGATCCTTCATGTGTTCATGGTGAAAGTAAGGGTTGCTAGTAGCCATTTGTTCGGTCATGAGAAATCCTTTAGATACAATTGACCCCAAGGAGAAGATGAGTTGGAACATTGTGTGTACTTTATTCTTTCCTTCCTAAGGCCATCTTGAATCTTTCTTTCTCATCTATTGGTTCGCTCTGGTTGGTGAACACTCACCCTTAGGAATGTTATGCCCTACAAACCCTGCACTCTAAAGGAGTTGAATATAGCTGAGAAAAACACAGATTAAATATAGTTATTTGTTTTCTTGGGAGGAAAAGCCAATATAGCTTATGAACTGGCAGCCTAAATTTATCTATAGGAAAAAGCTCCATATAATGAAAGCCGCTGCATCAAAATAAGAGGCAACTAATGGACCCAAGATGGACAGAGATGAACACACAGTCATAACAAATACAAAGAGGCACATGAACCTGACTGTTCCCAAAGCACACAGTCAGTCTACAGCAGGAAAACCTAAAGTAAAGCTATAAAATGCCATTAAAGGATTTCAAAATGATGATCGTAAGAAAATTCAACAAGGGTACAATTCATAAAGAGATCTCAACAATGTAATGGAAATTAAGGCTAACAACGAAATATTTGACAAGTAGATATAAAAAGGAACTAAATAGAAATCTTGGAACTTGAAGACTTTAATTAATGAAATACAAAATGAAATTGAGAGCCTAAACAATAGTTGAAGGAATTTCTAAATTTGAAGAGAGAGCTTTTAAATCACGCAGTCAAGAAAAAAAAGAAAGGAAAAAATGAATAAAGAGCAATCAATCAAGCCAAATATGCACATGACAGATTAAATATTATAGGGCTTCTCAAGATATAAAAATGCAAAGAGGTATACTACATATATTTTTTAATAATTGAAAATTTCCTGTACCCTTGGTATATTTGAACATTCCAGATCTGTTTCTGAAATTTGTTGTGCCTTCAATGTCCTAAATAATCTTTATGCATAAGGTTAAAAAAAAACCTACTCTGGTCAGAGATAGCAACATTCAGTGATTGAAGGATAGATTTCTCATATAAACATCATTCAAGAGAGTATTTTCTGAGATAGTGTCAGTAGTTAAAGAGAGAAGTCTAAAAACAGCAAGACAAAAATATAAAGTGGAGAATTCCACATTAGTAGAAAATTTCTCAAAAATTCATGACAAAGAGAAAATTGGATGAGATTTTCAAGATTCTGCAAATAAAAACAAAGAATCAAGAAAATTATACCCAGATATGCTAGTTTTCCGAAATGAAAGGAAAATAAATCTTTCCCAGAAGAGCAAAAACTGAAGAAATATACATTTAATAGGTCATCCTTATCCATTGCAAACTGGAGTCCAACACTTGGAAGGGAAAGAAATAAGTCTCCATGTAAAGGCTAAAACCCACTGGAGGTATAGACATCCAAATGAAAAAGAAATTATCCCTTCTTCTTAGTTATGGTTTCTATTGCTGCAAGGAGAGAACCTAACCAAAAAGCAGGCTGGAGAGGAAATGGTTTATTAGGTTTCCACTTCCATAGTGTAGTCCATCACTGAAGGAAGTCAGGTAAGGAACTGGAATAAGACAGGAACCTGGAGGCAGGAGCTGATGAAGAGACCATGGAGGAATGTTGTTTACTGGTTTGCTCCCCATGGTTTGATCAGCCTGCTTTCTTATAGAATCCAAGACTAGCACTTTAGGGATAGTACCACCCACCATGGCTTGAGACCTCCCCTAGTGATCACCATTTAAGAAAATGCTCTATAGCTGGATCTTATGAAAGCATTTTTTCAATTGAAATTCCCTCCTTTCTGGTAACTCTAGCTTGTGTTGAGTTGATATAAGATTAGCGAGAACGCTTTCTAATTATAGTGTATCAAATAGAAAAATAAAACAAAAAAACAAAAGACAAAACCCTAAATTAGAAAACAATAACAGGGAAGAGAAGGAATACAGTATTTCATTTTTAAAAAAATAGTAACAAAATGATAGGAATATGTTCTTGTACATCAACAATATTCTTGTATGTTAATGTCCAACCAGACTCTCCAGAGTGCCTGGAGACTAAACCATCAACCAAAGAGTACACATGAAGGGACCCATGGCTCCAGCTGTAGATATAGCAGGGGAGGCCCTTGGTCCTGTGAAAGCTGGATGTTCCAGCATAGATGAATGTTAGTTAGGACAGTGAGGCAGGAGTTGGTGTGAGCGTCTTCACAGGAGCAGGGGTAGCAGGATGAGATTTGAGGTTTGTGGAGGGGATACTGGAAAGGAGATAACATTTGAAATGTAATTAGAGAAAATATCCAACAAGAAAAAGAAAAAAAACCCATGTAATCTAAACATTTTTTATCAGGTTCCAACCAAGAATATGGCTGGTTGTAAGGGACAGAACATGATTCTAAAATGTTATAAAAATTAAAATTAAAATTGAGAGCAATGATTTCTCTTAATATGACAATTTGATTGTATTCATAGAGATATAAATGGTGTCTGTATAAAATACTATTGTCATAAAAACCAGATACTTCTGCATTATCTACTGTCATTAAAAACGTCCAGTGTCTGGGGTCTACTCATGATCTTTTGGGCTCCTCCAAAGAGCCTGGGTCATTTCTTCAGCTCTGTCCTCTGCAGCAAACACAATTTGTCTTCTAGGCTTAGGCTGGCTCCACTTTATTACTGCTGCCTGTCTTGATGTTTGTTCCATGGTGCTGGCATCTCCAAAAATACTTGTGTCTTCTGCTGCACTTTGACCAATAGTTTTTCCTAAGTTCTGTCCAGCGACTACAAACACACAATACAGTCGAAGCCTCAGCTCCTCTCCATGACCCCTTCATGCTTTCAAAACCAGTAACAACTGGGTACTACATTACTAATTTCAACTGTGAGCTTGAGATACAAACAACCTTGGCTGCCTCTGGAACTGGCTTCTGCATGCTGACACTGAGGAAACACTTCCTAGAAGGTTTCATATCCATGATGCCGGTCTTTTCTTGATCATTGCTCATTTCTCAGATCTAACTGACTGCCATCAAATGCCCAAGCCAAGTGAAGGTGTCACTATGTTATGTTGCTATCTTATTAATCACAGCTTATTCTTCAGTTCCAGCTAAACCAAAGAGTCTTAATTCGAAATAGCAAATAACCCTGATAGTGTCATAAAGAGACTCTAAGCTTTCCCCTGCAACCACATAAGGAGGGCCTGTATAGTCTGCAGTGCTCTCAGTAGTCTTATTTTCCAAGCTCCCATAGCATAACAGCTCACCAAACCTTGAAAATTCAAAGTTTTTTCATTGTTCCAAAACCTTTCCACAGTCCTTCATAAAACACATAGAGCTGTCATATCAGTTCCCCACAATCCTTACACCAACTTCTGTCTTAGTTATTATTGCTGTGATGAAACACCATGACCAAAGGTACCATAGACACATAGATACATAGATACATAGATACATAGATACATAGATACATAGATACATAGATACATAGATACATAGATACATAGACATATAGATACATAGATACATAGACACATAGACACATAGACACATAGAAACATAGATATATAGATACATAGACACATAGATACATAGATACATAGACACATAGATACATAGACACATAGATACACAGATACATAGAAACAATAGACACATAGACACATACATAGACACATAGATACATAGATACAATAGACATAAAGACACATAGATACATGATACATAGACAAATAGACAGATACAGATACAGATACAGGTACAGATACATCTCATAGAAAGCACAGTGAAGATTTGGATGAAAAGAAATAAATGTATCTTCTACCTCTATTACAAAATCACACCACCATAGTAGATAGATGGCCTGGAAATAAAATCCATAATGAAAAGCAAAACAGTGGCACACTACTAACCCAGAGCATGCACAGAACATTTTAGACTTTCCTACCAAGAACACGAGAGAACCCTTTCTCTACAAACACTTCTCCAAAATATAATTTCACAAAGAATTGTATAAAATATTATAAAAAAAGACCTCTGTACTTTACACAGAGTGTTTCCAAATTTTAGTTGTGGAAATTATTCCAAAAGGTTTTTTCCCTAGTGAAGTTCAAGACTTGTCCATTCACAATCATGAACACCTGTGGATAAGATTTAGTATCAGTAAAATTCCTATAATGTGTAACAGAATATACAGATTGGATGAAATTGCTATCAAAAACCAGAAAACACTTTTTTAGAGGAATAAAACAATATTCAAAAATTTGCCTGGAGTAACAAAAGGCTCCAAATAGTAAAAGGACTTTTGAGTGAAGAACAAGTTTAAATCACCACACTTGCTGGTTTCAAAATATATCTAGAATTACTTTAGTCCGAACATATGGTGCTGGAAAAGACACAATAACCAATGGAACAGAAAAGAGAGCATACAGATATACCCACGTACATAAAATAATGAAGGATCAAACTCAGGTAGAATAGAAGTCTTCTTGATAAATAGTTGTGGGAAAATTAGATGTTCACATGCAAAAGAAAACCACAAGCCTGTTTTTCTTATACCATTTATAGAATTGAACATATTAAAGAATTAAAGATTGGACATAGGATTTGAAACTGTAGAACTTCTAGAAATAAAAAGTAGAAAAGCTTCTTGATAACACTCTGAATATTTATATTTGATATAACACCAAAATTGGAAGAAACCAAATGAAAATAGACCAGTGTGTTGGTACAGTGAAGTCTTCAAACTTGAAGGAAATGATCCAGGTAAAACCAAAAAGAAAACAAACAAATAAACACAGTGCAAAAAAATCCATAAATCATTTTATCTGACAAAAATAATCTCAGCTCCTTTGCTCATATCCTAATTAGGTCATGAGTCTTTGGATTTTGAGTAGAGGTTTTTCAAAGATGACATTAAAGTAGTCAACAAATATGTCACAAGGTATGCGATTTACAAATCAGGAAATGCAAATCAAAATCACAAAGAGCAATTGCTTCAGATATGTTAGAGTGGCTATGGTTAAAAAAGACAAGGTACTACTATTTCAAAAAGAATAATTTTCTGTGTAGAGGTGTGTTGCCTGCATATATGTCTTTGTACCACCTCTGTGATTAGCCATGGAGTCCAGCCGAGGGTATTAGATCCTCTGAAACTTGATTACAGGGCATTGTGGGCTGTCTTCCTGCTGTGGGAATTGAACCTGGTTCTCCTGGAAGGTAGCAGGTGTTCTTAACTTCAAAGCAGTTGCTCTAGCTCCTGTTCATAATTTTTAATTGTTTTCTTTCAGGTTCACACACTGATAGCTTGGTCTCCCATGTGGTGAGGCTTGGGGGTGGTGAACAGACTTAATGTGGGGCCAGTGGTTAAGTTCTGAAAGCAATCTTTGAGAATGGATGCCTACAGCTCTACTAAGCCATTAGATCCAGAGAATGATCTCACTCTTTGATGAGAAGAAATGAGAAATTCATCCAGAATATCCACTACATTTGATAAATCATATTTGGAAGTGTATACCACAGTGATTATAGTTATTAATGCACTATCTTAGTACCTAACTGAAATATGTTGACTGTCCATCCCTGGTATTCTCACTAAAAAAGGTAATAACTATGTGAGGGGCCCAAAATGTCAACTAACTTGATTGTCCCAAGTATGTCCAGGTTATTATATTATATACCATAAATAGACACAATTTTCATTAGGTACATAACACCAATGCAGAAGGAAGCAACTCTTTCATCTCTCTTCCACTGTAGTCACTGTGCAGATGGTAAACAGCTTTCTACTATTCTTGCCTCTGGTCCTGCCCTGCTGATACACTTCAGAACAGGAACCTTCTGAAATGTAAATCAGATCACATCTTTCCGCTGCTTTAAAAATTCACAATCAATACCTGGTAGCCTAGAGGATCAAGTTCAATGATCTTCGTAACGTCTGAGGTTTGGAAACAAGGACTTTGTTTGGGTCTGTGATGGTGAACATAGGAAGGAAAATGAAACAGAAAATTTGGACAGGAAAGGGAAATAATTCTAGAAAGGGTGTCCTTAAAAATTAATTATCAATATGGACACCTGAGGCTTCATCTCCCTGCAGACTGCCTGTGCCTAGAATATGCCTTAGTTACTGTGTAAGACACTTACTCATTTTCTCCAAAGCCTACAAGTTGAAGAATCTTATGAACCTTAACATTGCTTCTGAATTGTGTTTCTGGAAAGAACACCATGTGCCTTGGTGATAGAAAAATATATCAGGCAGAAAGGAGGGAAACATGTACCTTAGAATGGAAAACTCATGTTCTATAAAATGTCTTAGTTTGTAGCTGTAGCTTTAGGTTAACTAAGATAGAAAAATGATATCAGCAGATACTTGGGAACTTATTCTACACGGCATAGAATACACAGGGTCTGAAGCTTGGCTCCTTATTTTCGTGTGTGTGTGTGTGTGTGTGTGTGTGTGTGTGTGTGTGTGTGTGTGTATCTGTGTGTCTGTGTGTGTATGTGTATATGTGCAAATGACAGTGAATACATGTGTGGATGTCAGAAGTTAATGCTGTTCATCTTCCTCTATAACTTCCTATTTTATTTTATTTTTTTTTTAATTTGAAAGAGTCACCAAACTCAAAACTCATAAAATTTACTAGGTTTGATGCATTCAGAAGCTATGGAAGCCTCCTGATCTGCTTCCCCAAATTCTGGGCTTACAAACACACACAGCCATGTCCAGATATTACAGGGATATTAGCACTCCATGGAGTTTAGGTCTTCATGCTTATACAGCAAGCACTTTTACCCACTGAGCCATCAATGTCCCTCTTACCTTTCCTAAGTTATAAATTTACTATAATGTGCTCAGACTTACTTCCCCTGCTTTTCTAGAAACTATTTCATATTTCACCAGCTCATTTGCCTAGCTTTAACAGGGTAGCCTACAGAAATGGAGACAGTAACCCAGTCACAAAATCCTCAACCAATAATCTCTGTCCTGTCTGTAAGATGTGCCAGGACAATGATGACACAGAACTTGTACGAGTGGCCAACCAATGTCTGGCTTAACTTGAAGTCCATACCACACATGAAAGGAAGCCCATGTCCTATTGTGCCTTGTTTTGTTCAGTTCGGTTGTGATCTCTTGGAGACCTCTCTTTTCTGAAAGGAAACTCAGAAGAAGTAGTCCTGGGCGAAGGGGGAGATGGGGATATTCTAGGAGCAATGGAGGGAATAGAAACTGTCATCTGTACATGAGAGAAGAATCTATTTTCAATAAATCAAGAACCAGTGGTAGTCTACATACCAAATAAAACCCAGTGATTTCATAGAGTACATAAGTGTTTGAAGAATAATTACCACTCCTTGGTTGGAGGTGAGATTGTTAAGAAAATAACAGAGAATTATTGTCTGGTGGGCTGACTTGAATTATTGTTGACAAGGGAAGTTGAAGAGTCTTGTCTGTGTGTTAGAGCACAGCAAACATCCACCGGACAATACTGAACAAAAGTTCAACCATATAGATACTTAAGCAAATTGTTTGCCATCAGCCTAGAAAAGGATCAGAAAGAATGTCTTCTTTCACATAAGTATTAGTTTTGGTATCTGTATCTTTTGGTTCTAAGAGATATTTTAAGAGATACTTTATCAGCTTGTAGATGTGTATAGAGTTCCTGAGACCTGAACTCACTATTGTTATTTTACTGAAATGATAATTTTAAATGCAACCATCTTTTTCCACAAAGTACAGTGAATTAGAAAAAAATAAATTAAAGTAAAAGAAGAAATGCCAAGACTTATTTAAGTGCTACAGAGCCAGGATGCAGTGTGAGAACCATAGCTATCTTACAATGCTACTCTCCTGTTGTTCCAGATGTTGAAAGCAAATGCACGTGGCTGTGTTTGCACCTATCTGCATCTTGCTATTTTTACCCATTAAAACTAGCAGGAACTTTCTCTGGGTACCAGTTTTCATAGAAGTCTTATATCTTCCTTCTGTCTATTCAAGGAATATTGTAAAGCTGTAGGAATATGATTTATAAATATTGCAGCTTATGGTGGGAAATGCAGAAGATATTGAGATCAATGGATCTAAAAATGCATTTTTGTCAGAAGAGAAAGCAATCCCTCTAAGCCAAGCTACATAGTCAATGAACTGGAATTATTTGTATATTATACTTTTCGGTAAAAGGTTATTTTGCTATGTCAGCACAACATTCACACAAATCTGTTAGATATCAAGGTCTTCTGTTGGTGTTCTGTTATGTACTAAGGAGAATGTTCAGGGCTTCTCTAAGCAAACAAAAATACAGTGTCAGGACTCTTTGCAATGGTGCATCTCAAACAAGAGCTGCACAAGATGCTATGTGATACGGTGCTAAAAACGCATACTCCCTCAGAGAGGCACAAACACACCACAACAGATAACCGTGACATGAGAATTCACTGGCTGACACCGGAGAGGGAGGCCAAGGCCTTCAACAAATCACATATGTTATTTAGACTCCGTGTGGAGCCAAAGGTAAGGGGAACACACGACCTGATGTTTGTGCTAAACAAATTAGCACAGAATGAAATCAACTCAAGTGAGTGTGTTCCCAACTCTGAAATGTTTGGGAGTTATAGAACAAAAGGCCAACACAGAAAACTGTTTTACCAATATGCCTCTTAGTGTTCAAATGAATGCTAATCATATGCATTTATAGAGTCTCATAAATGCATATGGCCAAAAGAGAACAGAATGTGTTAGTGACTAAACTCTGAATCATCTCTCTCACTCTGCACATGGAGCCTTTTGCCAGAACTTAACCACTTCTCTCTTCAAAATGTCTCCTATAATTATACCTCCTTTCTCTGCTATCTATTGTTGTACAGAACACATATGCCGGTTCAGTAGCTCCCAACAGCAACAAAGCACTTTACAGGCTAATAAATCTGGCAGTGATTGGTATTGGGATGTCCATCAAGTTGAAAACATTGCCTTCAATTTCTTATTTAGAAGATACTTAGCAAGCACTAGCCAACCAGTCCTCTGAAGCTGCGGGTTACCAACCACACATTCTCCTGGTTACCTTTTAAGACTTGACCATCTTTCTCCTCTAGGAAGCTCTGTTTGTAGCTATGCTTGGCTTCCTTCTTCACAAAATCTCTCAGGTATCTTTCTTCAGCTCCTTCCAGTGTGACTCTGTATAAGACAACAATGAACAAGGGGTTCAGCCTCTTTCCTAAGTCTTGCATTAGAGACTGAACTATGTAAGTCTCACCATATCTTCATGGTGTATTTGATATAACCTGTAGTCCCATCCCAGCTTCTTCCTACCCTGAGGTGTCTCAAAGTTGTCTTGTGTGGAAACACATTCATTTTATCTAACCCTACTTAGGTGCCTCTAGCACTGTCTTGTCCTTTCTCCATTTAAACAATTAAGTTCATCCCCCAAAGCTGCTTTTAGTCCTGATTTTATGTGGCCTAGCCCTGTGTGCCAATACAAAAGGAATGTGAATGATATTTCTTGCCAACAGCCAGCCCCTGCAGGGCAACGGCAGAGTGTAATTACCAATGCTGTGTAGAACACAGAAAACAACGCCAGATCTGTGTTAAATAAAGTAAAACAAACTAAACCCAGGGTCTCATCTTGCAAAGCAAGTGCTTTAACAACTAAGCTGCACTCAGCCCTGTTACGTGATGTCTTGATACATCTTGTTTCAGCTTCATTTTGTACAATGCAAGCAGAAAATAATCTTAGACTTGTTAGAAAAAGTTACCCTGAAAACTAAGCTATTCTTGGAGTAAGATTTTTTTCATTGTGTGCGTGTGCGTGTGCGTGTGTGTGTGTGTGTGTGTGTGTGTGTGTGTGTGTGTGTGTGCATGTTCATTTGTATGTGAGAATACTTGTGTATGTGTGACTGGAGGCCAGAGAACAACTTCAGACTTTACTCTTAGGAATGAAATCCACCTGAGACAGGGTCTCCCATTGACCTAGAACAAAGAAAGTTAGGCTGTCTGGCCAGCAAGTCCCACAGATCATCATCTCTCTGCCTTCCTAGTACTAGGATTGGAAAGATATGTCATGCTGGAAGCACTTATTACACATGTCCTGGCGATGGAATTTAGGTTCTCACGATTGCAAAGATAATCTACTGACTGAGCAAGGTAACCTCTTTCCAGAGCTATGGCATCCTTGTACATGTTTTAAGGTTCCTGTGTGCTTTGTTCTATTGGCTTGCCTTTTGAAGGAAATTTGTAGATACACAGGGATGTATTTGCAATAGCCACGTCTACTATTAGGGATTTATAAAGAACAAAAAATTTGTATTATCTTAAGATGCTTTACTGAGTAATCTTGTGTGTGTCTCATTGTGTGCGTCTCAATATCGCAAATTGCAAGTACAAAAAAATCTTGTAGAATTAGTGTCAACACTCAAGAGGTAATAGCAGTCACATTTCTAGGAATTCTATGCCAGACTGGCTTGCATAATGGGTTTTGGATCAGCCAGTGCTACACAGTAAGACTGTATCTCAAAAAGAATAAATAGGCAAATAGTACAAAAAAATAGAAAACAGTGGCCTTTGTGCACCGAATTGACATTGAAGAAAACCTCAGCAAACATTTAAGTTGAAAATTAATAGAGAATTCTTATTTATTTGTTCACAAACTATAAAGTATCAATGTAATTTTCACCATGAAATTGCAGTTACATACTAGAAAGCATATGGAAAGTGACTGATGGCAAGAAGCTATGCGAAGGTTCTGGCTTTCCTGAAGTTCACAGATGGTGACACTTGCTCTAAGAATATTCTTTGATTGCGTTTGTCTGCATATTTCCTCATTTCAAACCAATCCCCAAACTGCAGAATTTCCATCCATAACAGTAACTAAAAATTCTATGTGTACGTGTGTTCGTGTATACTGGATGCCTTCAGAGGACAAAATAGAACTTGGAGAAGGGACAGAGTTATTTCTTGGTACCCAAAAACCATGATGAACATCACTGCCTACAACGTCAACTCTAGGAAGCCCAAGCTCTAAGACAACAGTCTTGTCCAACACCTTTCTTTTAACTGTGTCTCATGACCATGGGCAGGGCCATCAACTTCTTAGTTATCAATCAGTCAGTCCAACAGGTTCTTTATAAACTTTCTCTTTCTTTCTTTTTTTTTTAGACACAGAAATAATTCCACATGTTTATTTATTTTTATTGGATTTCTTATTTACATTTCAAATGTTATCCCCTTTCCCAGTTTCCTGTTCATAAACCCCCTATCTTATCTTCCCTCTCACTACTTTTATAAGGGTGTTCCCCTGCCCACTCCTTTTTGCATCCCCAACCTGATATTTCCCTACACTGGGTCATAGAGCTTTGGCAGGATCAAGGGCTTCTCCTCCCATTGATGCCCAATAACCCCATCCTCTGCTACATAAGCAGCTGGAGCCCTGGGTCTGTCCATGTGTACTCTTTGGATGGTTGTTTAGTTCCTGGGAGCTCCAGTTGGTTGATATTGTTGATCTTATAGGGTTGCAAACCCCTTTAGCTCATTCAATCCTTTCCATAACTCTTCCATTGAGGATCCCTGTTCTCAGTTCAATGGTTGGCTGTGAGCATTTGCCTCTGTATTTCTCATGCTTTGGCAGAGCCTCTCAGGAGACATATCAGACTAGCTATACCAGGCTCCTGTCAGCTTGCACTTTTTGGCATAAGCAATATTGTCTGGTGGCTATATGGGCTAGATCTCCATGTGGGGCAGTTTCTGGATGTCCTTTCCTTCAGTCTCTGCTCCAAACTTTGCCTCCATATCCTCTCCTATGAATATTTTTGTTCCCCCTTCTAAGAAGGACTGACACACCGCACTTTGATCATCTTTTTTTTATTTTTATTTTTTTTATTAACTTGAGTATTTCTTATATACATTTCGAGTGTTATTCCCTTTCCCGGTATCCGGGCAAACATCCCCCTCCCCCTCCCCTTCCTTATGGGTGTTCCCCTCCCAACCCTCCCCCCATTGCCGCCCTCCCCCCACCAGTCTAGTTCACTGGGGGTTCAGTCTTAGCAGGACCCAGGGCTTCTCCTTCCACTGGTGCTCTTACTAGGATATTCATTGCTACCTATGAGCATCTTTCTTCTTGAGCGTCATGTGGTCTGTGGATCATATCTTGGGTAATCTGAGCTTTTGGGCTAATATCCACTTATCAGTGAGTGCATATGTTTTTTTTTTTTGTGATTGGGTTACCTCACTCAGGATGATATTTTCTAGTTTCATCCTTTTGTCTAAGCATTTCATGAATTCATTATTTTTAATAGCTTAGTAGTACTCAATTTTGTAAATGTACCACAATTTCTGTATCCATTCCTCTGTTCTAGGTTCTTTCCAGCTTCTGGCTATTATTAGTAAGGCTGCTATGAACATGGTGGAGCATGTGTCCTTGTTGTACATTGGAGCATCTTTTGGGTGTATGACCAGGAGTGGTATAGCTGGGTCCTCAGGTAGTACTATGTCCAATTTTCTGAGGAACCTCCAGACTGATTTCCAGAGTGGTTGTACCAGCTTGCAATCCCACCAACAATGGAGGAGTGTTCCTCTTTCTCTACATCCTTCCCAGCATCTGCTGTCACCTGAGTTTTTGATCTTAGCCAGTGTCATTGATGTGAGGTGGAATGTCAGTGTTGTTTTGATTTGCATTACCTTGGTGACTAAATCTGTTGAACATTTCTTGAATCTAGTTTAGTAATCTGTAGTACCATTGCAGGTGTTGTCCAACACATTATTTTTTTCTTTTTCTTTCCTTTTTACACTCCAGATTTTATTTCCCTCCTGGTCTATCCTCCAACTGTTCCACCTCCCATACCTCCTCCTTGCCCTCCACCCACTCCTCACCAGACCTCTAAACTTCCTGGGGCCTTCTTAGTGAAGTTGGTTCTGCTGATACACTGCCCAAATTACTCCTTTGTGATATATTCATTAACACAAAACTTCTGTATCTTACTTTTTGATCTTTAAGAAATTCAGGCACCTCAATCCAGTCTAGTTTAGGTAGCTTTGATATCAATTGAAATGCTAACATGAGAGTTGGAAATCTCATCCAGTTGTCAACAAAAATTAATTTAGGCACTATCCCTAATTTCTCCCTTTCTGTTATTATCCCTACCCTTTGAGTTTACCTGTGATCAGTCTTTTTGTATGACCTAACTATAACTCTCAACAGCAAATCTCAATGCCAGCCCATCCCTGACAGACTATAGGAAACACATGCTGTTTCCTGGGTTTTGCTTAGAAGACAATATAGCGATTAAGGGCACAGGTTGCTTCCATTCAAAGCTTACCCTTGCCAGTTATTAACTGAATAAACTCAGCCTAAACTACTAACCTCTCAGAGCCTTCCTACTTCCTTTTCTGAACGATGAGACAATATCACTCTATGCTTAATTGGGCTGTTTCATATAGTAGACGAGTTGACACAGATGCCCAGGGTTAGATGGTACAGAGTAAGTGTTACAGAAATGATAGCTGAATAACACGGGCAACAACAAAGGCTGGATCTTGACGTATTGCGAGCAGGAAAAACAGAATAATCCTTTAAAGTATGTCATACTTTGATTGTACTTTGCTTAAAATTTCCAGAGACTTCTCTTTTATTGTACTGAGCACAAGAGTCAAAACTTCTTGAATCCTTTTTGTTGTTGCTACTGTTTTGTGTTGTTGCTGTCTTTGTTTTGTTTTGTGTTTGTTTTTTGTTTTGTTTTGTCTGGCCTCAAACTCACAGAGATCTCCCTGTGTGTGCCTCCAAAGTGTTGGGGTCAAAGGTGTGTGCCACCACCACTTGGCTAAAATCTTAGGTCCTTAATCATCAGTTTCTGACTGCCTTCTGCTGATGTGTCCATTGCATTTTGAGGTATCTGTTCCAATTCTTGCTTTGCTCCATGAACTCAGCTGCCATTCCTTCTGGGAATCCATTGTTACTCGTTCCCTCCACAATCCTAGTTGTTTGGTTGCGCATTGCCTTTCAGTCCACCCCTGAGATGACTTCATTAACTGCCCTGCCTATGAGACAATTCTATCTCCAACTCACAGTCATAGAATATGCTTGTTTCTGTTGTGATTATCATCATCAGCTACCACATAATTACTTTTGTCATTTTTTTCTTTCAGTATTTTATTTATTGTTTCTCAGTAGTGTATGCTACAAGAGCAAAGGTCCACTAGCTTGACAGCTCAGAACATGAACTAGACAGAGAATATGACTGAATATGAATATTACTTACTAATAATCTGCCACTAGATTTACTTTCTTTTAAGTGAAATAGCTGCCTATGCCCCAAAATTATTATCCTCCTTCATTTAACGTATTTCTCTTGACACAAATACTCAGTCCCTACAACATTCTGATAACTACCTTCTTATTTCTATAAAACTCTTGTTTCCATTGAACCTTTACATCCTAGAATTTATATGGGCCTTGATGTTTATTCCCCTAAAGTTATAATCTTAGAAATACAATATTCCTGTTCCTGAAGATGCAGTGCTATCATCTTAATTATAATCTAGAAATTCATTTGAATATATTCTATATTTATAAATACATACTCCTGGAGTGTCAGATGAGAACATTAATAAATATTTTTAATTAGATGGTTTTATGTTGGAAGAACTTAAGTCATACATATTTATGCAAACCAAACTTTAATCTTTGCACCATAATATCTATTTAAAATTTCATTCCCTTATCCAAGAGAATTCTTTTGTGAGTTTTGTAAGACTTCGTGAGGCTTTGGTTTTGCTTGGGTGATAATGACACTTAACTTCCTAAAGTATTCCAGACTCTAAAAATTGCAGGAACAAAACCTACTGGAGACCATATGGAGACAAGCTCCGCAAGACATTTGTGTGCTTGGCATCTGCTCCTATCAGAACTGGCACAGAAACTGACATTCTTGGGTCTCCGATTCTTTCAGGCCAGGGCTTATAGAACGCCCTCAACAGGGCATTTTATCAAAAATTGAAAATGATTTGTCAAGATCTTAATTGATGATTTGTTTTTAAATGAATATGAGGTGACAACTCACACTTTGATTTCATTCATTCCAACTGGTTCATTTCTTTTTCAGGAGCTAAAGTTTCAGTATGAGCACCTGTTCATATCAGTGAATATCACTGCTGATTCATTTCTTTTTGTCTAACATGAGCTCAAAATTGGGGTATAAGAATAACCTTCAGACACACCTTAACCCTTCAAGAGCCAGAGGGAAAGTTACATTTCTGACCAGGCCTATTCCTTCACATCACCATGAAGTGATTGATAGCTCCAGTTTCTCCTATATACTGTCTGAGATAAATTTGAGTACATGCAGACTTATTGCATGTACAATATCCATAACCCTCCTCCCCCAAATAATGGGCCACAAGCACTTTCTCAAGCATAATTCTAAATTCTTGGAATATTGATAGAAAGACAAGTTTCATTATATTCCTGATAATCTTGGCTTATTCATCTCTGATGGAAACAAATATAAAGGTTGATTTTTTTCCCAGTTTGCCTAACTTTTAAATAATGTAGTGTTCTTTTAATTTAATAATGAATTTAATATCAAACAATATAATTATTCTTATCAACATAAAGTTCCATCAACTGAAAGAACAGGATGGTTTTATTGTATTCATCTTTGAAGAACAAAAATGCCAAGTGAAACATGTAATTATTCTCATCATTTGTAGTTTTATTTATATTATTAAAGAACTGACTTACAATTTCATTTTATACACTACTGTTATATAAATATATACTATGAACAAAATGTTTTATCATTCTAAAATTTCTTTGCATTTAGTTTCCAAAGTTATTATCTAATGTAAAACTATCTTCCATGCTATTGAAAGCTTGATTAAATAACTATCATTTACTATTGGGTTTTGGCATTCCTTTGTAAACTACAAAAGTTTTGTGTAGATGTGTATGTGTACAGTTGTATGTGTATAAAGTCTCTATACTCAAGTAGTATCAAGAAACTACACCATATTTTCTTAAATCTCAGCAACTAACACATACTAATAGCAAATATGTTTAAATAATTAAAAACACATAAAAGTATATTTTATTATCACAAATATAGAAATATAATATGTATATTTTGTATAAAATATAAGGGAGGATGTTTAGGGGTGTAGCTCAGAAGAGTGCTTACCCAGCATGGATTAAGTTCAGAGTCCAGAACATAAAACAGGCCATGGTGGCACAGAGCTGCAGTCACAGTTGTTAGGAGATAGAGGTGTGAAGAGTAACATTCAAAGTTACCCTCTGTCACATAGCAAGTTTGAGTATAGGGTTATATACTGTAGATGGTGTTTACTACTTTGTGAGTTCTTTTTTCTTCCACTATTCTCCATCCCTATTTCGTCTACCCTTTCAACATCTTAACAGTAGTTAGAAAAGAATAATGGATATGTATGAAAGGAAAAAGATCTCTGAATAAAGTCAGTGGTCAGAAAGGGACCAACAATACTGTTAGACTACTTCCTAATGATTAGGGCGCATCGAGTTCCTTGGTAAAATTTTGGTCTTCAGCATCAGGGTATCTAATTTCTTCCTCTTCCTCTTCCTCTTCTTCTTCTTCATGCATGTTCGTGCAAGACTACTTAAAAAACCTGACCAACAACCAATAACAACCAAAAACACATAACCAACAACCAACCAACAACCCAGCTTGTTTCTTTGGGCCCCAGCATTTATATACCCCTGAAAAGTTTCCAGAGTTCCAAATGTCACACAATTGCAGAAACTATCTGCAGCTGGCAAAATCAATCCTCTGCATGAGGGAAATCAGAGTCAGCTACTCTGATTTCAGTCCTATATTCCATACCTAGGATTAAAAATACATAATCTTATAATATTTCTGTGATTTTTTTAAAGAAACCAAAACTTAAAAATTGTCACAATATAGTCTAAAAATAAACACATGGTAATTTTTGTGTAACATGAGTTAGAATTGCACATAATTCCAGATGGGAAAGAAAGGATATATGATGAACTCTCAAAAGATAGGCTTAAAAGGAAGTAGAAAATGTCAACATTTCTATCAGTACCAAGGGTAGGAACAAGAAATGGTATCACTAGCAAAACTTTCTATGTCTGCTGTTTGTTGAAAAAAGGGGCTCAGAGGGAAACAGTTTGAGACTGCCCACAAAACTAGCTTTCCTGGGAGCATAAATTTAGCAACATAAAATCCTAGATTTTATAAAGAATTTTTGATACATTTACTCTTAGTAGAAGAAACCAATGCCTATGTTCATTGAGACAGACTCCAGAACGTGAGCCTGCAGAGTCATGTGCAATTGCTCTTTGAGCCACATATCACAGGAGTCACCTTTGTGCTCCCAGAGCAGAAGCCCCTTTCTCTTTAATGAAATCTTACACTGAAGTGTCAGATAGATAAGGTTCTTAAGGATTCGTTGTGAATAGAAATAGTCAGAAAAATTCTTTTTGGAAGGCACTTTGTAGGCTACCAGAAGAGAACAACAACCAACTCATAAAATCTTTGTTCTACAATCTTTCATGCCTGCAAAATATGCTAGGGCAAATGTCGAGGTAGCCAACCAATGTCTGATATTACTTAAGGCCCACTCCATGAGAAGAAACTCATACTATAATCGCAGCCAAATACCTGTGGCTGCTGAGGCCATGGTCCCTAAAAGAGAACTTACTATTGACAATTTCATAAGCCAGAATAATCTCTAATTATATTCTATATACTAATCTTTACACCTATAGGCAAGGATAGCTCTTATCCCCATTGGATAAGTTTCCTTTTACAGCAAACAGAAACAATTACGGAAAACCACAATTGGTCAAAATCGGTCATAACATATCCATGTTTGTTTTTAAACTTAAAGTCTGGTGTGTGTGAGTGTGTGTGTGTGTGTGTGTGTGTGTGTGTGTGTGTGTGTGTGTATTATGGGTAAGAGAAGGAACTTGTAACACATATTCAAGTCAGTGGGGAAGCAGTCCTTGTTCTTTACCCTGCACTATTAGGTCCTTGGCTGTTCACTAATATGTCCCATATTAACTGGTCCAAGAGCTCCAGGGGATTCTCATCATCGCCTCCCATCTCATCAGAAAAGCACTGGAATCATATATGCATGTTACTCTGTTCAGCATTTATGTGCATTCTGAATATTTCAGTCCCCAGGCTTGTTTCACAAGTATTCCCTCCAAGCTCTTTATTTATATTTTCTTAATTCTTTGCTGGGTATATTTGGGTGTGTACTTCAAAATTTCATCATCTTATCATTATAGAATTCTCATTCCAATAGATACTGACACTTTATTAACACACCTTGCATGGAGGTAACTTCCCATCGAAGCTGAGTAGGGCTGCACAAGTCCTACTAATAAATATTAGTACAAATCGAAATACTCTTTTAATCACTAAATAATGAATATGCATAATCTTTTTAAAATATCTGATCTGATAGCTCTGAGGAGCTGAAACCTGTGTTCTTCACTTAGTGTAAAAATATCTGCTATGCTAAGCAAATCAGAGCTTGCCTTGATGTTGAAACTCAGCAGGACTCTTTAAAACATCACTGCAAATAAATCGAGAGTTTAGCACGCAAAGAACAATTGAATTTATTTATAAACTGATTTAAACAGGGATTTCAGATTTTTGGGACTGAATTTTTCCATTAGAAATTTTGTAGTCCTCATGAAAGTAGGATTTGGGATATTATACAACCCCAAGATTAATGTGCTATTCTGTTAGATGAAAAATATTGTCTTAAATGGATGACGACTCTGAAAGCTAAAATCTTCTGTGGCCTTAACATGTTACCTGCTAATATGTAGGCAATTCCTCCAGGAATAAAAACAACCTGAAATTCAATTCACTAAATGAGTCCCTCAACTGTGCTCTTAAAAAAATATTCTAAACTCTAATTGATTCCAAAAATGTTCCAGCAGAAAGCTTTCTGCATGCTAATAGGATGTTGGCCAGCCAGGATCCCCAACAATTTTGTCAGGGTAAGTAAACCTAAGAGAGATGTTGGCAGCCATCCCCAGTGAGGTTTTCCTAAGCCTACAAGAATGCCTTTAAATCCTGCAACTGGTGAAATAGCTCTTCAGATATTCACACTTTCCAATACCTCATTTTCCTCCCAACTTGATTTATAACATTTCAGTTCATTCGCTTTCAACCCCAAACAAACTTATTGAGGATTCTGAAGAAAATGTAAAAAGACAATCTAGGGGTGCTGAGAAGAGAAATAGATAAACAAAAGTAACTCTGAGAATTGGGAAAACCTGCAATAGAGTTGCAGGGGAAATAATGCACATTTACTTGAATAAGGAAATGCTGGATCTAATTACTAAAAGGAGGCTGGAGAAGAGCGGAGACCTGTGGAGTGAGAGAGGAAAGGCGGGACATAAACCAACACAAGCAAATACAGCGGCCATCTGGATGCAGAACTCTGCAGCCTATGAACACTGGAACGGTTTAACAATATCCTTGGAGGAGTTGTAAAATGTTTGTTCCTGGAAATGTTTGTGCTCAAGCTAGGGAAATCGACAGAGTCAAGTGATTTAGTTGACATTTCTAGGTGTTCTTCCAACTCTGATTTTCTTGACTTGGCAACTTAGGAATGACAAAGGTGTTGTCAAGAAATAAAAATGAAAGATCTTCATATGTGGAACGTGCATGAGATTTATGCTGTGTCTCAGAACTTAGCTCTGTAGCAGCAAGGATGGACTTGAAAATGCATTGCACTCTGTGGGAATCCATTCATCTTGGTGCTAAGGAGTGACTCTGTACAATTCCCTGACAATATTCCCTCTATAAATAAAATCGCCTCTGTCACTTCCTCTGAATTTCAGCATCAGTTTCCAATGATCCAAAATAAACTTGTTTCGAGTCTGCTCTATGATGATCTTTAATACTAATTTTGTAATCATTCCTATGTTGTTTCCAGATGCCCAACACAAATTAAATAGGATTTCCCCCCTAAATTCTATGAAGTACTGACTCCATTAGAAAGAAATGTTATTGCAAGTAATGAGTTATACTTTACTGAAAAGAATCATTCTTTGTTTTTCCTCTTGCTGTACTGCTAATAGATTAGGTTAGTGGGAATGAGAGGATAGTCTAGTCACAATATATTCTGAATTCAACTGTATATGACTCTAATTTCCTTAGAGCCAATTAGACATTAAAAAGGCCCATGACTTATTTTACTATCATGAAATTGATAGCAAATTTCTACAATCGGTCAAGCTTTGTGGTAATAGAATATTTCCCAGTCTTATCCTCTGTTAATCTCCAATTTACACGACACTTTGTTAGGAGCAACACTGTATTTTAAAGTCACATGTTCAATTAAATATGCATTAAAAACTGCAGTATTCTTACCTGGCTGAAATTTCTATCATTAATCTTTAGGCTGCTTCTTCTCTTGTTATCATTTTAAGTGAGCCTTTAAAAAAAATCCAACAAACAAACCAACAAAAATCTTTAGACACCATGTCACCCATTCATTGATTTTTTGTTTAGTCTTTACTATTTTTATTAATTAATTATTTTATTTATTTACATCCCAAATGTTGCCTCCCTGTCAGTCCCCCCACGAAGTTCTTCACCCTATTCCTCTCCCTAAAACACCCCTTCCTGGGGCATCAAGTCTCTATAAGATTAGGCACTTCCTCTCCTGCTGAGGACAGACAAGGCAGTCCTCTGTCACATAAGTGCTGGGGACCATTTATGCTTTGGTTGGTGGTTTAGTCTCTGGGAGCTCCCAGGAGTCTGGGCTAGTTGACACTGCTGGTCTTTCTCTGGAGTTGCCATCCCATTCAGCTTTAATCTGTCCCTTAACTCTTCCATAGGTGTCCTCGACCACTGTCCAAGGCTTGACTGTGAGTATCTTCATCTGTCTTAGCTTCTGGGTGGAGCCTCTCAGAGGACAGTCATGCTAGGCTACTGTCTGTAACCATCCCATATCATTAGTAAAAGTGCCAAGGTTTGGTGACTGCCCCTGGGATGGATCCCAAGCTGGGCAGGTCACTGGTTGGCCACGCCTGCCTTCAGTTTCTGCTCCATTTTTGTTCCTGCATTTTCTTTTAGACAGAAGCAATTTTGATTGAAAGATTTGGTGCTCATTATCTTACTGTTAGACATTCTAGAAGGGATAAGGAATCCATCAGAAAACTGATGATTTAAAATTTTAAAGTCAGTAACCCATTTAGTCTTTACATCAGAGAGAAGGTATATTTTTCTTTATATCTTTGGTGTAAACAAAAAGCCTGTTTTCTCTGTGTTGTGTAGCATTTTTTTTTTTTTTGCAAGATTAAAACTTTCTGTCTTGGAGACAACCTTCTCAAAACAGGACTTTTATAGGGAGGAGAAACATCAAGAATGTTTAAGGGAAGGTAAATGCTACTGGGAAGCTCATTAACATAGGAAGTAAGCACTTCAAATTAGCTTTTAGGAAGTACTGGCCACATTCACTAGAACTTTCCCTCTCAAGAATATATGAACTGTAAGACAACAGAAGGCATTCTCAGAAAAGCAGCAAAGATTCTCAGAAAATCCCTGCCTCATGAAAGAAGTAGATACCACTACAAGCTTACAAGACGCAGAGACAAGCTGAGCTGCCTAGAAAAGCTCGGAATGCCTGAATCGCCTGGATAGGACTCTCTCTCTCTCTCTCTCTCTCTCTCTCTCTCTCTCTCTCTCTCTCTCTCGTGTTGAGTTGCCTGTGCATTGCATGCCAGGTCCCCAGCTTTTGTGAGTTGTTACTCAGGTTGGGTAGGCTTTGAATCCTTGAGTTATTTCTGTTCCCCACCCATATTCCTGTAAGTAATCCAATAGAACCCATTAGTTCACCAAACTGGACATTCGTGGTATTGTTACTTTGATCTGTTGTGGGATTTCTATTTGGGGTAGTAGATGCTTAGGGTTTCTGTTTGTTTGTTTGCTTGTTGTTGTTGTTGGTGTTGGTGGTGGTGGTGGTGGTGGTGGTGTTGGTGTTGGTGTTGGTGTTGGTGTTGGTGGTAGTGCGTGTTCTTCCCAGGAAACTATCCATCACATAACACTGTGGCATAACTATACATAGCAGGCTCATGTAAATAAGACACGTTTAGAAAATGCCCAAGAATAATTTTAAGAACAGATAGTTACTGGCCTGTTGTTTGCATGTTGTCCTTGTAAACAGGATTATTTTGCTTATCAAAGTAAACACAGGGAAGGTGAGAACGTAAAGAGTGAAAGAACAGTAATCCAAGCTCTTTTCCTTAGGTAAACAGTGCCAACAAGGAGCCAAAGGTGAGAGTCACACAGATACAATCTCACTGCTTTGTAAGGTGCTGAAAAGCAGGGCAAGTTCCGTAGAGCAGTTGACCTCTCCACATTTCCTTTGTGAGAATTTCTATGTTCTTCCTAATTTGGCCAAGTGAAGTTGGCCACTGGGCTCTGATCCCCTCTGACAGATTGCTACTTAGTGTTGCTTAGGGGCAAGAGTTTCTGCTTAGCATTAAGGAGTGGGATGGTGCTCTTGGAGAGATGGCTCAGTGGTTAAGAGCACTGGCTGCTTCTTCCAGAGGTCCTGAGTTCAAATCCCAGCAACTACGTGGTGGCTCACAACCATCTGTAATAAGATCTGATGCTCTTATTCTGTTGTGTTTGAAGAGAGTCACAGTATATATAATAAATAAATAAATCCTAAAAAAGGGATTAGGAAGGTTGACTGTGATGCTGGAGAAAAAGCTTAAGTCCAAATCTGTCTGAGGAACAGAGCTGCCACTCACAACATGTTGCAGCCTCCTGATAGACAGGAAAACACTGAGTTTTGTCAGGTTTAATTTGAATAGCAAAATAAAGAGAAGTAAAACAAACAACAACAAAACTAACAAAACAAACAAAAACAAACCCACTAATTGGTTAACATTAGTTCAAGAAGATTCACACCAGAACCTTCTGTTTTCCAATAAGAAGGGTTGGTGAGGGATCCTTCAGCTTCCTTAAGGCTTCAGTTTGATTATATGGTATTTAGCAAGAGAGATGACATTTTGTCCCTCCTGCCAAATGTACAGGAGCACATGTAAAACAATGGGTTTCTAAAATGTTTGCTTATAATGTATATTTTAAGTAATTATAAAATAGATACTTTAATGGGTTTGATTTCCTTTATATCTATGTATCACCTATTTATATCTATTTATCTATGTTTCTATGTTTTTAATCTACCATCTATCTATCATCTGTTGTGTTTTATAAAAAGATAAGGAGAGAATATGTTTTGAGGAGGTATGATAAGGTGTGAGGGAAGGGGGTTTTTCTGTGGGCCCATGCTGAGGCATCCCTTCCCCATGAGGGACCAGCCACATGATGATATATAGAATATCAGGAAATGGAGAGGGGAGTTGAGAGGGTAGTAGAAACAGAGAAAGGAGGAGAGAGAGGGGGGATGGGAAGGGAAGAAGGGGAGGGGGAGGGGAAGAGAGAAGAGGGGAGGGCAGGGGAGGGGAGAGGAGAGGAGAGAAGGGAGAGGAGAAGAGAGGAGAGAAGGGAGAGGAGAAGAGAGGAGAGGAGAGGAGAGGAGAGGAGAGGAGAGGAGAGGAGAGGAGAGGAGAGAAAGAGTAGTAGAGGTCGGCCATGAGCAAGTGGAGAGAGAAGGCAGAGAGGTATGGGGAGAGAGGGGGAAGGGGCAGGAAAACAGAGCAGGAGCAAGAAGGCAAGAGAGAGCTGAACTGAATGGGTGAGCAGACCCTTTTTATAGTGACTAAGGTACACCTGGCTGTTGCCAGGTAACTGTGGGGCAGAGCCTAGACAAAGTGCCAACACTATCTTTTATCTATCATCTACCTCAGGTATTTTTGTTCTTCTATTACATTTCTGAATTAAAATGCCATGGAGATCAGGAGCCCGCTGACTCCTTCCTCTTCTCTGTCTTCTATGTTCATTACTTCCTGTGAGTATCTGCAGCTGTAATCAATGTGCAAGCACATTCTCATTATCGTCCTTCCTTTATTTTTTTTAACATATCTGCCTTAGTTGCACACTTTCTATAATTCTACCCTATTTCAGAGTAGCAGGAACTCCTATAAAGTGACAAAGGCAGTTTCTCCACTTCGATCTGCATACAAAGGCACACCTCAGGCAGGTCTAGCCTTAAATACCTACACTTCCCTGAACACCATAGCGCATCCCTATCCATTCATTCGTGTTACTACCCATGTCTGGAACACTTTTTTAATTACCTCATTAATGTATTTAATTCCTGTTTGTAAACAAAATTAATTTTGATTTTTCAGTGAATAGAATGGAGAAGTGAAACATTCTGAGCTATATAAATACAAAAATAAGGATTAAATGGCCTACTGACAAAATATTTAGTTAAAAACCACAGAAATTATCCCTTTCCCTATGTTTAAATGTTGCAAAAATGCTAGAATGCAGATTTACCGATATGGTGATATTACTGATATGATGTAATAAAAAATTTTAGGAGATGTACAGAATTTAATCAATCTGGCAGGAGAAAAGACATTCTGAAGGTCGACACTTGCTTTTTTTCCCATAGTCTATTAGACTGTTGGGAAAATGGACCCCAAGAAATTGGAATTTCCTCAGAAATCTCATACCTAGGGAATAGAAAGGCTAAACCCACGTTCCCCTTCTCCCTTAGAAACTTCACAGGGTCCTGAAAAGGTGTCAGACCAATTAGGAAGACAGACTGAAGACAATGCTGGGTCAACTTTGTGCAGATCCACATTAGGACAAGAATTACCTACCTAATGATTGATGACTCTGGTTCTCTATTTCTAAATCTTATATCAAAGCACTGGTGGTCACTGCACTCTATTTGTTCTTCTGCCTAAAATGGCCATCCTGAATGTATAACCTTTCTCTGCCTTTCACTCTTATCAACTTAACTGGCACACTGTAGAAGGATGTCTGAAACTAGCCTGGTAGAATTATGAGGGCCTGGTCTTGATCCTAAAATCTTCAGTAATATAAAAGCAACATGTTTGAATGCCATAAAATATATTTGGTACATCATACAATTGCTGCGAATGCATTTACTTGTTCCATTTCTCTGAATTTTAAAACTGGAATGCCAAAAGTTCTATGAAGGGCAAAAATTTTACTTTAGGATTTGTTTGAGTAACATCAATGGTGAAATTTTATTAAGTGATTGAGAGTTTTATCGTTTTCTCAGGGAAGAAGATCGGGCTCCTTGGAAGGAGCCCAGTATTGGTCTGTTAATCATTGTGATGGCTCTGATAAAGGAAGTATAAGCTCAGAGCTGATGCCACTTCTGGAATTTGCTCAAGGACGTACCAAATATGGTGAAACTAAAATAACATCCAATCAGAAACCAATCCATGTAACTTCTTCAACACCCACCAGCATAGTTTAGATTACTTAACCTATGGTAAAATTCCCTTCGTTTCCTATAAAAGACTTGCATGACCTTGTCTGTCTTGTGATTTTTTTGTAAGTGGCCAACACTTACAAGCAGACTTCTTGGTTTTGTGAAATAAAAACACTCTTGCCTATTGTCTATGTGAGTGGTAATCTCTATGCAGCATTTTGGATCCAACAATCATTATCATTACATATTAATACAATTAAAACATAGAATGATGAGATAGATATTTACATTATAATTTATCAAGACTTTTTTCTTACCTGAAATCTCAATGTTATGCTTTCACAAATTTATGAAATGTACATTAATCAGAAGTGTGGAATTGCTTGAAAATTTGACACTAGATAATGCACATTTGATTCCCAATCTCATCAATATATATGAATTTATAATGTATGATATATTATACATGAACTCAGTAAAGGAACATCTGCACACAAAAGTTTCCTGAAGTACTGTTCACACTAGCCAGGGAGAAGCAACCTAACTGCCTAACACTTAATGTTAGCAGCAATGTGGTAAATGCCTGCAATTTAGCAAAATAAGAAGACTTTGCTGCATATGACAATTACAGAACATGGAGATCAAGTGAAGAAAGCCATGCATGGAAATACAAATACCACATGGGCTCACTACATGCATAGTTGGAAATTTTAGTCTTATAGAAGTTAAGAGGAAAACAATGACTAACAAAGAAAATAATAACAGAAGACAATCAGGGGAAATAGGGAAGGGTCGATGAATGCATGCTAAGTTACAGTCAGACCCATGTAGAGGTCAGAGCACAGCTGTATGGACTTGGTCCTCTCTCTCCACCTCTCTTTGAACTCTAACTCCAATAGTCAGTCTTGCACATTTTCCTGGTAAATGTCGGTATCCCTGTTGAGATATGACACTGCCCTAATATTTTATTCTGAGACAGAGTCTCACTAAAGTTGTCTGAGATAACCTTGGCCTCATTGTATAGTTCAAATAAGTCCCCAAATTGTAATTCTTCTACAATAGCTTCATATGTTGCTGAAGTCAGTCCTACACCACAAATCCTGACTTAGAACTTCTTCTGATTATTTCCTAAACCAAAATTTCTAACATTTTAAGAAAACTGCCATAAACATTAACAAGTTTAATAATGCTAAATGCATTATTTCAAATGAGTTTCATGCCTTTACTCCTTAATGTTGTATTAGTATTGAATTTAAAGGTTCATACAACTTAATCTAATAGTAAGTACCTATATATTTCAAATTGTTTCTTTTTTCCACTAAACTTAACCTTTAAAATTATACAGTGACCTTCTTGTCTGTTGTTACTCCTTTTGATTTAAAGTCTACTTAATCTAACTTAAATATTGCTATTCCTGTTTTGCATTTCATTTGCACAAATATCAGATTCTATATCTTTATAGTCTATGTGTGTTCTTGGACATAATCTGAGCTTCTAATAAGCAGTATAAAATTGGGTCTTCTGTTACATATCCTTTCAGTTTCTATGGACCTTTTGAATGGAGCATATAATCAATGTATATACCAGGTAATTATTTTAGAAAAGACTTTTTCTATAGCATAAAAACTTGCTCTCTTAGTTTTGTTGAAGTTATTTTGTATTCTCCAATATCTTCTGTGACACTCCCTGCCCTCAGGGATAATCAATATATTGGTCCATAAGGGCAAACGGAGAAGAGAAGCCAGATGGAGATTCAGAAGTCCTATAAGTATGCTGGGAAATAAAACACCAGAACCAATTGTGGGATGGAAGACTACTTTGCTTGGGGTGATTCTAGGATTATATAGTTTCAGAGACAGGGGTAAGACTATCCAGGATGGGCAAAGGTCATTGGCTGAAGGCTTCGATACCCAGAGGCTTTATTAACCTTGAGAAGCATTCCAGGAATCTCAGGTGCTGAATGTGTTCTTATTGGGAGAAGGGAAGTCGAACCTGTAATCTTTACTTTTTAAAATTTATTTTTATTCACTTTATATCCTACTCACTGTCCCACTCCTGGTGACCTCCTCCCATAATTGTTCACCCATTCCCTTTACCCCTTCTCTTCTGAGCGGGTTGGGCCCCATGAGCATCACCCCACCCTGGCATGTCAAGTCTCTGCGGGTTAGACACATGCTCTTCCACTGAGGCCAGGCAAGGCAGCCCAGCTAGAAGATCATTTCGGACGAACAGGCAATAGCTTTTGGGATAGCCTCTGCTCCAGTTGTTCGGGACCCAAATGAAGACCAAGCTTCACATCTGCTACATATGTGTGGGGAGGCCGAGGTCCATATGTGTATGCTCTTTGGTTGGTGTCATTTTAACAGAGGCTACATGACACACACAGGTAGAGGTGTATCGGGTTAAGGTCAGAGAAGGGGAAGCCCTGCTAGTGAAGGGAATACTCCATTTTGTGCAGAGCCCAGACACTTATCCGGACAATGGAAGATTTCAACTTTAATTAACATGGCAACACTCTTCCACTATCTTCTTTGGTAGGTAAATAATTACTCGAACAGTGTTTTCATTGTTGTTCGGTCACTTATTGTATATTTTTGATTTGTGATTACTATTAGGCTTATAAAACTACCTTTTCTATTATGTAACAAGCTATTTCCAAATGATAGTGTGTAATGGTTTTAAAGATGCACAGACTCAAAGAAATATGAGAAAATATATTTAAGAAAATTTCATTTGCATTTCATTTCTCCTAGCATTTTTAATTTTCAACATCAGTTCAACGTCCTAAAATTTTATACAGTTATTACTTTTAGTTGTTTTGCTTTTATATTATATAATAAAGGTCTAAATGTTTCATATGCTATGGCTTACATTATAAAAGCATTATGAATTTATTTGTATAATTACTATTACCATTGCTCTTTGTATCTTTCCATGTTTCCTTCCTGTTAATTCTTTTATTTGGTTTGAAGAATATTTTTCTGTGCTTATTAAAGGGAAGTATGAAATATATGTTGTTTTAGCTTTTCCTTCAAGCCTGTCTCTATTACTCGTTTATGTCTGAAGAATAGATCTCCTGGGTGCAGTGCCTGGTACACATTCTTTATGTCTCTCCATCATTGTATAAATCTGATGCCACTGTCTCTGGGTCTATAAGATTTTGTCTAAGAAATCGTTGTCTAGAGAGACGGAACATCTGTCATTGAAAAAAAAAACCCTTTCCTCTTTTGTCTCCATCTTTCACCTTGAAAGACTTGGCTCCGTCAAAGTTGTCTGAATACCTTTAATTTTCCTAATATAACTCCCTCTATGTCTGGGAACGTTGCTATTGTTTCCTTAGAAAGAAGTGTCTATTTGTTTGATAATCTTTTGTCCTCCTTGAATAGAAGGAATCTGAATGTTTGCTCTTAATTTTGTCCTAAAATTCTGGGAATCTGTCTTCCTTCCTCGTTTACTTTTCTTTTCCAACTGTGCATTTTTAAACAACCTGTTTGAGCTCACTTATCCTTGCTTTCATTTGGTCCAATCCTGTAACTTATGCCTTCTGTTGTTTTTAAGATTATGTTCAATGTTTATTTCAGCTCCACAATTTCACTTTTTAAAGTTGTCCTTTTTTCTTTATGTTTTACTGTTAGAATTTTGGAAAGTCTGTGATTTCTCCATGCTTATTGTGATTTCCTTAAGACAGCTATTTTAAAGTCCTTCAAACCAATTCATGCCTGATTAGATATTGGCACTTGAGGTTTTTTTAGACCTAATTCATTGAATACTTGGGAGATTTTGTTTATTGCAATGTGGCATCATTTGGGCATTGAAGAATTAGGTATTGGTTACAGTCTTTCAAAGCTGGCTTTGTGTCTGTGTTCCCATATATTCTAATAAGTGTAGTGATTTTCTCTGAGCCTCTGGGGTCAGCCCCTATGTCCAGAGCTGGTAGGAGTCATCTATTAGAATGTTATCACTATTTTAGTGTCGGAGGCCAGGTTTGGTGTATCATTCATAACAGAACAGGAAAACACATTGAAATAATGGCATTACTTCACTAGTTTCTCTCTGGGACAGTGATGAATCAGGATACTCCATTCATAGTTACATATCTCTACAGAATTCTGCTCAGCATGAATAGGATCCTGGTGGATAGAACAATGTCACATTCCTGGTTACCATTGTTAACAGCCGATAACAAACCCTGAAGCGACAACTGACTAAGGCCAGAACATTAGTAGGGAAAACCTAAGGCCATATCATTATGGCCAATGTATTGCTGAGGTGAATTCAGGAGACAGAGAGAATTGCAATTAGCCATGGACAATGCTTGCTGAGTTCCTATACCTGACCCTGGCACTGGAGCTGTTCAAGAGGCTCATCCACAGAAGGCTTAGGGATGGCGACATTAGAATTTTCTCAGTGTTAGGCTACAGCACCAAGATTCAGGGAGAAGTCTTGTGTTTACTGCCTGAGTCTACACTAACAAAAAAATAATTGAAATGATCCAGGTGTATTCTTTATAGAGTTAAAAGATCACAGAGTATTATGAAGTATGAGCCTTGCATAGGACATAAAACATCTCCTGTTTATCCTTCTCAAGCATGTGCATTGAAATCTGTTTTAAAATGCATATGTCTGTATATGTATGTGTGGGTAAAGAGAGAGCTCCCACAAATATATATTTAATCCACAGAGACTGTCACCCATAATATATATATCATAACTTATAATCTATAAAATACATTAATTTTGTGTTATTTTCTGTTATAAGCAGAAATTTTTATTTTTGATTGAAAAGCCAAAGAGAAAAATATTATTTTAATTTACTTAAAATACATATAAATTACATTAATGTATGTACACGTAACTATTTTAAATGATGTTATGCCACTTAGGGTGATAATGTTCCCTCCAAGGGCCGCAGACAGCGTCTCTCTCCTTTGTAGAAAAGCAGCTGTTATTTACAGAGTTCACAGAACAAATGTGTAGGCAAAGGGCTGTTTGGGCACATGGGATATATTGAGAAATGAACCTGACAGTCGTCTTTTAATGACACACTCTCTAGAAGGAGATAGTGCTGTGGTGATTAGTAACATTAAAGAGAATAAGCAAGTTGTTAATAACACAAGAGGTACTTGCATGGGGATTGGAATATAGCTATCAATAAAATGCTTACAACCCAATCATGAAAATTGGATCCCTACAACACATGCAAGAACCAGATAAAGTGTCAGAGTCCTAAAATCCTGGTGTTGGAGAACCAGAGACAGGAGGTTCCTGGGGATAACTAATCAGCTAAACTATCCGATTCTTTGAGCTTGAGGTTTAGTGGGAAGCTCTGCTTTAAAAACAAGGTGGTGAGATGTTGCATTACATAAAAATGGGATGCACCATCCCATTGCTATTGCAGGCTACTCTCTGGCCTCAGCGGTCTCGCTGCCTCCATGGCTAGCCCCATACAGCAACTGCCCAACTTGCTGTTGGCTGTCCCTCTAACCCAGTAAAATCAAAACTCTAGAGACTTGCAATTTATCAGTCAGATTTACATTAGTAAATTCTCAACCCATAAAATGCCCAAAGAATTCAGAGCCAATTGATATTGACATAAGCTGTGTACTTAGATTGGACAAATAATCCACCCCCTTACATGATATTCATAGCTATCTTTGGCTATTTAAAGCCGCACTGATCCGGGTCCTTCTTCTCTTCCTCCGTCTTCCTTTCTGCTCTTCTCCTCCCTATCTCTCTTGCCCTCCTTTTCTACTGTCCAATCGCAGGCTCTAGCCTTGTCTTTCACCCACTTACAGACTGCAATTTTCAGGGGGTTTCTGAGGAAGGAGCCTGACATGGGCCTCAGCTTTCACAAGCATGTGTTCACACAGGTATCTCACAAATGACACCATAGCCACAAAGGAGGCAGGGAGGATTCTCCAGGGAGTACCATTGCTCTCTTCCACAGTAGTAGACAGGGATCACATGATAGTTGAGCAGAGGCTTGAAGACAATGGAAGGAAGAAAAACAGGGGTGAGACACTGTTCTTTTTTACCATTGTGAGTTGTGTGTTTTTTCTACATAACTCAAACGAACAGTGAGATGAAAAACTGTATAATTAAACATAAATGACATAAATGAAACACACGTTATTAAACTGATACTTGGAGGAAGTAAGATTTTTAATTCAACTAACTGAATATAACCTTTGTGCAAAGTACCTCGAAGGCAGAGGTCAATGAACACTTCTTTTTAAATCAGCAGGTGTGTTACAGAGGCTCGTACTAGTGCTTCGATGCTGAAATCATCTTAGACATAAATTAAAGTGAATGATGACTGAGGAGCCAGACTTTTTCTGTAGAAAAAGATGGATTTCAAGTGTGAAACGGTAGAACGTGGGGGGAACTCTGTTGGCCTGAGGACTTCCAGGGACAGATACCTCTCTGAAACTTGAAGCCTCTAAGGGAAACGAAAAGTACAAGAAATGTAGAGGGGCATACTACCATCACAGTAGCTCTTTCTCTGACCTGGGGTTTGGATTTGACTTGAAATCCTGTTTGGGAACTGGGACCCAGGAGTGGGTGAGGAAGGCAGAGTCACAAATCAGGGAAATAGACTCCAGCAACCTACATCAAGGTGTAAATCTACTATATTGCAAAGCAACAAACAGATTTTATACAGCCTTTGGACCAATGCAGAATAGACATAAGCTCTGGTGTAGCCAAATATACCACTCTCATTATGGGCATGTGTCAGACTGCCAGCACCTGAAGGGACCTTGGTAAAGCTAGAGGAAGCAGCCATCCCCAGTTCCAGGCTCATCTTGAGATTCCACTAATTTTTTAAGATCCCCTATTTTGTGTCACACGGTATGCTGGTAGACATGGGTACTCATACTATTAGGGAGCTGTTGAAGCCCCTATCACTGTCTGCTGGACCACACTAAGGGGCCTCAGCACCCACAATCCTAGTTGCAGTGTCCTCCATATGCAGTGGAGATGCTCAGGAAGAGTCACACCCAATGATAATGATACGTGTGTGTGTGTGTGTGTGTGTGTGTGTGTGTGTGTGTGTGTGTATCCAGGTTCCAGAAAAAAAAGCACATACATGGGCATGCACATACTCACATTGCCTCTAACTGTTTGAAACTTCAAGATTAATCTGAATGATAACTTACTTCCTATATATATTTCCCATAGTAATGGAATGCATTATCTAAAGAAATGACCAATGACCTGTTGGGCCTTACCTTGGTGTGTTTCCCTTCCCCCTTGCTGAGCCTTTCAGCCTGCTTTAGCAATAAGTTGTTTACACACTTGACAGCTGCTCTCAGCCCCTAATTTGGGGCCAGAACCTTCCATGGCACCCTTCTCCCTTGCTGAGCCTTTCAGCTTGTTGTTGGTAAGAAGTTGTTTATGCCCCTGTTTTGGGGCCAGGACTTTCCTCGATGCAGATTTTTCCTGTTTTCCTGGTTGGTGTTGTTTTTCCCTGCTCTGTTGTTTTTCCCCGGCTTTTGCCTCTGTATATAAGGAGATCTCATTAAAGCCCGGACCACATTCTTTTTACACAATTGAACTGAGTATGTGTTTCTTCTTAAATCTCGCAGGCCTATGCCCAGTTCTCAGTGTGACGACGCAGGCATCATCAATGACCAATTCCAGGTCAGGCACTGAGCTAGGAAAGTAGGAAGCAATCCTGAAACACATCACATCAGACCTCAGGATGTGCTCAGACTAAAGCGGTGGCATTAAAATGCACAAGAGTCAGATGAACCAGGGTTCTAATGTCTGAGTTTGTAACTTCTAGAGCACCAAAAGTAACTATATCAATAGTGGGTAACACATTCTAGGTTTTTAAAAAGTCGAAACTTGTAATAGCCTGAGTGAGGGAAACAGAGAGAAACAAGTAGTTGCAGACCGAAGCAGTAACGAAATACAGCTAGTCAGACAGAGCAAAGAATGCTGCTTGAGAACTTACCTTGGATCTAGGCCTGCATGGCTCTCCTCAAGACAAAGCTGTAAAAGAATTTTGGAATAATTCAGTTAATCTAAATATGAATGGTGTGTCATCTGGTAACACTGTAATAAATGTGTTCATGATCTCATCATGAAGTTAAAGAGGAAAACACTGTTAGGAGACAGATCTAAATTATGTAATTATATAGTGTGAAAATTTTTAAAGGATCTGAGAAAAAGCACATACATGGGCATGCACATACTCACATTGCCTGTAACTGTTTGAAACTTCAAGATTAATCTGAATGATAATGGACAACACACAGAAAACAACTGTACACAAACCACTACAGGTAAAGAAGGAATGCTGAGAGTGGGAGAAATAATATTCCCTCAGGAAGAGTATATCAATTGGTTATCAATTACCAAAGATTCAGCACTCAAAACATACATACAAGTAACATTATACATACTGAAAAAGGTGTATTTATGTATTTAGGAATAAAATATATATTATATGTGTGTATGTGTCTGTGTCTGTATATGATGTATATGTATATATGTATGTGAATTATATATATGCTGTATGTGTATGTGTATATGCTATTGGCATATATAACATATATGTATATCTACTTATATATGTATATCTATTTATGAATCTAACAATAATTAATGAAAAGAGGCCATGGATTTTAAAAAGGAACAAGGAGGCTTATATGGGAAGGTTTAGATAAATGAAGGGGAAGGGAAAAGTAATGTAATTTATTATGGTACAAAAAATCCAAAAGAAATAATTTCTAAAAAAGAATCCAGAGTAACACCTAGAGAAATAGAGAAAACACACACACACACACACACACACACACACACACACACACACACACACACACAGAGGGGGATCAGGGGAGACAGAGACAGAGAAACAGATAGAATATATATATATATATGTATATATATATATATATATATATATATAGAGAGAGAGAGAGAGAGAGAGAGAGAGAGAGAGAGACAGCAAGAAAGGAATATAGGAGGAAGTTCAGGAGAAAGTGTTCTGATATACATTGAGATTTTAAAAACTGAAAACAAGGACAAAAGATAATAAAAAGGAGTTTGATGGCAAAGAATAGGTACATTGTGACAGATATCTCTCCCCATATTCTTGTCTCTTGCTGTTTCTTTGTTGCTACGTCCACAAAAAAAAAAAAAAAAAGAACAAAACTGGTCTACTCCCTTCTCTGACAAAGGCGAACACAGCACCATATACACTGGAGTATGAACAGAAAGTCCTAAGATTCTATTTTAAAATATAATATGATCTATATCTATATCTATTTATCTATCCATCTATCTATCTTTCTAGTATCAGATGTGGACTCTTCTCAGGAAATTACATATATTTCCTATTTTGTTTCACATATTTCATATACCATCAACATATAATTTCCTGAGAAGAGTCCACATCTGATACTAATTCAAAGATAAACACGAATACACAAAAGTGGGGTATTTTAAATGTCTGTGTAATTGGAAAATTGAAATGTGTTCCTAATTGAAAGCAGTCTCTATAGAAACACACACTCAAAACAAAGTAGTCACAGTGTTAACAAGTTAAAATTTTCTCCAGAATCCAGGCTAGTGTCCATGAAATGAACTGGAGCTGGTCACAGGCTCAGCTGTACCAGAAACAAGCTTCTCCTTCACCAGGTTTCTCCACTCTCTGTAGGTACTCCCTCACTTGGTGGGTTGCAAAGTAAAGCAGATGGCTTTATCTTTTTTCATTCAACTGATGTCTTATTGACTTTTTTATTCATGTGCAAAAACACGAAGACCAAAGCAGCTATGGAAGGAAGGGATTTTTCAGGCTAGTGGTACCAGAGGAGCAAGAGTTCCTCTGGTTGAGAGTATAACAGCAAGCAGGGAAGCACGGTGCTGGAACAGCAGCTAAGAGTCACATTCTGAACTGCAAACAGGAGGCAGAGAGAGCTGATGGTGATGTCTTTTGAAACTCGGAAGCCTGGCCCCAGTGACACACTCCATCCAAGCAAGGCCACATCTAATCATCCGCAGCCACCAACTGGGGACCATAATTCATATGCTTCAGAATGGAGGAGGACATCTCATTCCAACACTGTTTGCTGTTTCTGCATCAAAAACTTGTATCTTCCATGCATGGACTTACTCAACCCCCAACCCCTGATTCCTGGTGCTGCAAAAGTATTCATCTCCTGTATCCTTTTCCTTCATGGTCCACAGACTTCCCTAGCTAGCATCATAAATTACTTCAGCTCAGCACACTAATGTGGGGAATTGGATGACCACTCTGTGCATATTAAATGCCCCACTTCTGAAGATAATGCCAGGGCTTCTTATCGAAGACCTTGATTACATCAATTTTACTCAACGTCCTTTATGAACCCATAGCCCTACACATGCTTATACACTACACCTTGAGTAATAGAATTACTATTTCTCTGGACTTCTGTCATTTCCAGTGAGATTTACTTCCTTTAATGATAATACTATATTTTAAACTTGTTTTGCTCTCTCTGCCTTGTAGTTGATTATCTAACGCAGTGGTTCTAAACCTGTGGGTTGTGACCCTTTGGGGGACCAGCAGACCCTTTCATAGAGATTGTCTAAGTCCATTGGAAAACACAGATAGTTGCATTACATTTTATAACAGTGGCAAAATTAGAGCTATGAAGCAGCAAAGAAAAAAGTTGTGGTTGCTGGGGGGTGGGGGGACATCATAACAAGAAGAACTGCATTGAAGGGTCACAGTTCGGACGGTTGAGAGCCACTCTCATAGCACAATACGAAAAGCTCAATAAAGGACTCAAGCTTGCACGGAAGTGCTAAATTCAAAACAGTTTACTCCTGGAAGCTCCTCGCCCCAGTAGCAATTGTATTTCAGAGGAGATTCTTTAAGCAATGTGGTAACATTGATGAGGGGAATAACATCTGGAGAAGCCAAAGGCCTGAAAACTTCCTCTGCTGCTTAAAACCATCACTCTGGAGAAAGCAGTTAAATTAAAGACAGTCTTTTGCTTTAAACAAGCTTAGTCTTTTGAGAGAAGGAAATGCCAAAAGGCATTTGCTTAGTATGTACCCTTGAGATAGTTCAAAAACGAACCAGTTTTTTTTTTTTAAAGCTAGGACTTGAGCCACTTGCAATTTATTATTTACTAAAACTTAAATGACTTTCACAGGTAAGTGTAAATATCCGAAGGAAACTATCCCAACATACCAACATATGTTTACCAAATAATTACAGCAATGCGCACGCGCGCACTCACGCGCACACACACACACACACACACACACACACACAGAGAGAGAGAGAGAGAGAGAGAGAGAGAGAGAGAGAGAGAACCTTTTGTGTCCCTATGAATTTAGTTCTAGGATACCATATCTTCCAAAGCTTAGATCCCTTATGAAATGGTATATTTGCACAGAACAGACCCACATCCTCTCATTTATTTCAAATCACCTCTAGATTACTCTTAATTATAAACATAATGTAACTGCTTTCAGTCAGCATTCTAATTAGTTGTTATGCAATACTATTTAGACAATAACTACAGGGAAAAATACAGAGGGAATATTGGGTGGATGATAACAAAGATTATTTTACATGTGGTACCTGCCTGGAGCACTGAACAATCCTAGCACATGGTAATGCTAAAATTAATTTAAAAATTACTTGTAAATTTGGCAGTGTATTAGAAGACACCACCAAATGCAGTATCTTGGGTCTTGGGTAAGTGTGTAATAACTATAAGAACTGTAAAATACATGTATTCTATAGAATTTAATTCACATTGGAAGTGTTTGTTTCAAATTTAAGGCCAAGTATAAATATCAGAGGGCCTCAGGTGTTAGATACATTTTCTGTCATTGTGACATACACCCAAGAAAACAACTTAACAGAAGGAAATGCTTGTTTGCTCACTATTTTAGAGTTTGATGTTATCATTGAAGATCAACAGCTCAAATCCAGGAAGCAGGGAAAAATGTATTCTCTGGCGTCCTCCTTTATCTTCTTTCCTTCCTCTGGGCCCTTCCTAATGCTGTGGTCTCACCAACCTTAGGTGGATCATTCCTCTTTAGCAACTCAGCGGTCACTTTCAGGAAACAGCTTCACAGTCACACTTAGAGGCATGTCTCTCTAATCTAGGTGTACAACACTCCCTTTGTCTACAATAAAGGCTATTTATGGCTGCCTTAAATGCCTATAAATAGCTGAAGCCAGGGGAGCTAAATCCACCCTGATTAGGCCCAGTATAATAAGCTAATGAAGAAAGCAAGGTTCAAAGAAAAGAAAAGTTTCAACTTCAGCTGGTATGGAACTGAAGTGAGAATTAGAGCAGATACAGCAAAAGAGACTTGGTAATCATAAACTTCACTCCAGCTTTACCCAAGGGCCAACTGTCGTCTATCCTCCCTGAAGCTTAGCATTCTTCTGATACATGAAGACTGAAGAATCTTATTAGTGGAAGTATAACTTTATAGAGTTATACTCAATCTCTATTACTGGCTACAAGGTAAACTAGGGCCGAATTCCAGTATATTCAGATACATGTATGTTAAAGAAGTGTACAGCCCAGTGGAATAGATTCAATGGGAACTGTGGGAGTATATATGGACCATTTCCCAAGGCTCTTGATAAAGGACTCTGGTTCATACAGTTGGAGAATAAAGTTTTAATTGTGATGGGGACATCTTCCTGTGACAAAAGATTTAACAAATTGGCAATGACATTGGAATGTGATGGTCACATTAGTAGGGTAACTCTTGGAAGTCTTGAGAATGCAATGGCCCATATTAAAAAAAAAGTAGAATATTAGTATGCTCAAGGAAGTAGAAGGAAGGCATCCAATGAGTAGACATGTTAAATGTTAGAGAGGAATTTCTTCTTCTTTTTCTTTTTTCTTTTATCTTTTTGGATTTTTTTAAATTTACATTTCAAATGTTATCCCCTTTCCCAGTTTCCCCGTCCATAAACCCCCTATCCCATCTGCCCCTTTTTTCTATCAGGGTGTTCTCCCACCCAACTCCCAACCCCTTCCCACCTCACCACACTGACATTCCCCTACATTTCAGGGGTGGGGGGATTGGTACCCAACAAGTTCATCCTCTGCATATGCTGCTGGAGTCATGGGCCTGTTCATGTATACACCTTGAATGGTGGTTTAGTCCCTGGGAGCTCTGGTTGGTTGGTATTGTTCTTATGGGGTTGCACACCCCTTCAGCTCCTTCAATCCTTTCTCTAACTCCTCCAATGAAGACACTGTTCTCAGTACAATGGTTTGTTGTTAGCTTTCTCCTCTGTATCTGTCATGCTCTAGCAAAGCCTCTCAGGAGACAGCTATATCAGGCTTCTATCAGGATGCTCCTCTTGGCATCCTCAATAGTAGTAATTGGGTTTGGTGGCTGTATGTATATGGGCTGGATCCCCAGGTGGGACAGGCTCTGAATGGCTATTCCTTCAGTCTCTGCTCCAAACTTTATCTCCGTATCTTCTCCTATGTATATTTTTCTTCCCCTTCTAAGGACTGAAGCGTCCGTACTTTTGTCCTCCTTCTTGAGCTTCATGTGGTCTGTGGATCGTATCTTGGGTAATCTGAACTTTTGGGCTAATATCCACTTATCAGCGAGGGCATACTATGTATATATTTTTGGGATTGGGTTCCCTGACTCAGGATGACATATTCTAGTTCCATGCATTTGCCTATGATTTTCATTGTTATTGTTTTTAATAGCTGGGTAGTACTCCATTGTGTAAATGTACCACATTTTCTGTATGCATTCCTCCATTGAAGGACATCTGGGTTTTCTGGCTTCTGACTATTATAAATAAGACTGCTATGAACATAGTGGAGCATGTGTTCTTGCTATATGCTGGAGCATCTTTTCGCTATATACCCAGGAGTGGTATAGCTGGGTCCGCAGGTAGTACTATGTCCAATTTTCTGAGGAACCACCAGTCTGATTTCCTGGGTGGTTGTACCAGTTTGCAATCCCATCAACAATGGAGGAGTGTTCCTCTTTCTCTACATCCTTCTCAGCATCTGCTGTCACCTGAGTTTTTGATCTTAGCCACTCTAAGTAGTGTGAGGTAGAATCTCAGGGTTGATTGGCATTTCTCTGATGAGTAAGAATGTGGAACATTTCTTCAGGTGCTTCTCTGCCAGTCTATATTTGTCAGTTGAGAATTCTTTGTCTAGCTCTGTACTCCATTTTAATAGGGTTATTGGTCTCTCTTGAGTCTAACTTCTTGAGTTCACTATATGTATTAGATATTAGCCCTCTATCAGATGTAAGATTGGTAAAAATCTTTTCCCAATCTGTTGGTTACTGTTTTGTCCTATTGACAGTGTCCTTTGCCTTACAGAAGGCTTGCAATTTTATGAGGTCCCTAAACATAGTAAAAGAAATATAGAGCAACCAGTAACCAGCATCAAATTAAATGGGGTGAAACTTGAAGTAACCCCACTAAAATCAGGGACTAGACAAGGCTGCCCACTCCTTATTTATTCAATATAGTACTCTAAGCCCTATCCATATCAATAGACAACAAAAGGAGGTTAAAGAGATACAAATTGGAAAGGTAGGAGTCAAAACATCACTATTTTCAGATGATATGATAGTATACTTAAGCGACCCCAAAAATTCCACCAGAGAACTGCTAAACCTTATAAAAAAACTTCAGCAAAGTGGCTGGATAGAAAATTAACTCAAATCAGTAGCCTTCCTCTACTCAAAGGATAAACAGGCTAAGAAAGAAATTAGGGACATGACTCACTTCACAATAGTCACAAATAATATACAATACCTTGGTGTGACTCTAACCAAGCAAGTGAAAGAACTGTATGACAAGAACTTCAATTCTCTGAAGAAAGAAATTGAAGATCTCAGAAGATGGAAAGATTTCCCATGCCCATCGATTGGCAGGATTAATATAGTAAAAATGGTCATCTTGCTGAAAGCCATCTACAGATTCAATGCAATCCCCATCAAAATCCCAAGTCAATTCTTCACAGAGTTAGAAAGAGCAATTTCCAAATTCATTTGTAATAATAAATACCCAGGATAGTGAATACTATCATCAACAATAAAAGAACTTCTGGGGGACTCACCATCCAAGACCTCAAGCTGTATTACAGAGCAATAGTGATAAAAACTGCCTGGTATTGGTACAGAGACAGGCAGGTAGGTCAATGGAATAGAATGGAAGAACCATAAATGAACCCACACACCTATGGTCACTTGATCTTTGACAAAGGAACTAAAACCATAGAGTGGGAAGAAGACACCATTTTCAACAAATGATACTGGTTCAACTGGACGTCAGCATGTAGAAGAATGCAAATCAATCGATTCTTATCTCGTTTTATAAAGCTCAACTCTTAGTGGGTCAAGGACCTCCACATAAAACCAGATACACTGAAACTAATAGAAGAATGTGGGGAAGAGCCTTAAACAATGCGCACAGGGGAAATTTTTCTGATCAGAACACCAATGGCTTATGCTCTAAGATGAAGAATTGACAAATGGCACTATGTTCTAAGATTTTTAGGAGAGACCACAGCAAACTTATTTCGGCTAATGTCACAGTAGTGGTGCAATCAATACTAGTGTTCTAGCACTCTGTACTTGAATGTTGAAGTTCCCTACCCCATTCTCCGTGTTGCCCATAAAACCAATGCTCATGTTTGTGGGCAGAGGATTGCTTGAGCTTCTCTTTTTGGTGGTTCATCTTCATCTGAAGGCGGCTAGGAGAAAACTGACTTCCAGGCAGCTAGGATGAGGGTCTTAAAGGCCACACCCACAGTGACACACTTATTCTAACAAGGCCACACCTCCCAACAGTGCTGCTCCCTGGGCCCAAGCATATACAAACCAGTACACTGTTGCTCACCACTGTGAATTCTTTGATTCACTTTGGAATCACACAAACTTGTGTCAACCAGCTGTAGGCATAAAAGTCCTAGTAAGTCTAGAAGTTTCCCTATCAAACAGTAATTTGTAATGGACCTAAAGACATTAATCTCTAAGATACCAAAACTGAATGGACTCATGTGATACCTGCTCCTGTCACAAGGAAAAAGCTCATCAGCAGGAAGGACAGAGTGATTAAAACAGAGATGCAAAGACAAACAGAATTCATGAAAGGCATGGTGCTTTAGTCATGCTGATTTCCCTGAGGGATCTACATCTAAAATTCCAGACACTTGGTCCCAATAAGAAGCAGTTTCTGCAAACCCCACTTTTCAAGCTGCACTACTTAAAAATGGCTCGGCATGTTTGTACAATGTAATCAAGCTACAACTTTTTTATGTTCGTTTCTTATTCTCCCTCTACAATTTATTCTGTGAAGGAAAAACATTTCTCTTACCCTTGGATAAAATTCTGTCAAGTAAGCCCATATGTTTTCTATCCTCATTCAAAGTATAAAATGTCCTCGAGGCAGCTTAAAACACACAAAGTATCTTGGTTCCCTAATTCAAATTATCCAGCCCTAGATAATAGTCCCAACTTAACTTTCCTCTAAGATTGCTACTTAAGGTTAACCTCTGACAAATAGAGAATGGAAAAAAACCAACAGGCACAACATTCTTTTCTTGTTTCCTAGCTTGTCTGTTCTATAAACTGTGGCTTCTGGCCTCTCCATGGTTATATTCAAGAGGGAAATGGGGGCTGGGGTCCAGGGAGTCATAAACAGCAGGTGCTTGTGTCATCAAGCAATTGGCCCTTCTGGGCAACAGATGTCCATTTCATCTCATTAGAATCCTTGGGACACTTCAGGATCTATGAGACTTACTGAATGGCTCTGAACACAATTGCTGTCATGTGACAATTATACATATTCCAGGAGTCCTCTACCCCAGCAGGTATACCTTACATCTCTGAGTTGTCCTATTGAGAAAAGCATCATCCTCACCAAGATATAGGAATCTAGGTGAGAATTTATATTCTCATATCTTTCCTTTATCCTTCATATTCTTTAAGTATAAAAATGAGCTAGGTAATAGTGTGGGTACCACTAGCTTAAACACCAGCATCCTCGTGAACTTAAAGTACTTTCATGTCAGCACTTCATGTCAATGCACATCATCTAAGGCATCTTGCTGTAATTGTCAAAAACAGAAGTTTACAGAAGAGAGGCTCAGTGGTTGAGAGCGCTTGCTTCTCATGCAGAGGACTGGAGCTCACATGGAGCATAGGATGGTGACAACTGCCTGTAACTCCATGTCCTGGGAACTTCTGCATAATCTCCTCTTCTAATGTCCGTGAGCCCTGCAAGAAACACACACACACACACACACACACACACACACACACACACACACACACACAGAGACACACACACACACACTCACACTCACTCACACACAAACACTCACTCACTCACACACTCACACTCACTCACTCACACACTCACACACACACTCACTCACACACTCACACACACACACCACACACACTCACACTCACACACACACCACACACACACACTCACACTCACACACACACCACACACACACTCACACTCACACACACTCACACACACTCACACACTCACACACACACACCACACACACACTCACACACACACACCACACACACTCACACACATTCACACTCACACACACACCACACACACACTCACACTCACACACACTCACACACACTCACACACTCACACACACACCACACACACACTCACACACACACACCACACACACACTCACACACACACACCACACACACACTCACACACACACACCACACACTCACACACACTCACACACACACTCACACACACTCACACACACTCACTCACACACACACACACCACACACAGACACACTCACACACACACACACCACACACACACTCACACACCACACACACACTCACACACACACCACACACACACTCACACACACCCAGCACACACACACACTCACTCACACACACAGACACACACACACACTCACTCACACACACAGACACACACACACTCACTCACACACACAGACACACACACAGACACACACAGACACACAAACACACACACACCACACACACCACACACACAGACACACACTCACTCACACACACACACACACACACACACTCACACAGATTGGGGTGGAATTAAAAATGGTTTTGAGTAAGATTTTTCTGGGCATGTAACTGAGGGATAGACTACAACATGAGCAAGAAAAATGTACTGGTATGGCACTGAAGCCCACTTCCAGAAAACAATATTAAATTTTATCATGTAATATTTATTAGCATCCAATCATTTCATTACTATTCCTACCAAGGAAGCATCAATGAAGCAATGTGCTAATTTTCACAGTAAACAGTATTCAGCGTTGCTTCACGAACCTGAAAGAAAGCGTCAAGATTTAAATGAGTGTGAAGATTCATGGAATGAAACAATTTGCTGAATCAAGAACTTGAATCACATTAGCTAACAGATGAGAAGGCAAAGCATTCAATAATCTTATGGATGTGTGAAGTTGACTTTCTTGCGCACAGTAAGTGTTGTGAAATGGTTTAAGGAAATATTTAAAAAGTAAAAACTTTACATAAATTATCAAATATTGATGTATAAACTGTGTAGGATTTATTCTGACTTAGCTCTATGACTTTAGACCCAGCATATATTCCATTTGTTTTATACACACTGGGAACCTCTATCAAGTGTGAAATACTCTGACAGGAACGGATCTCAAATGTTGAGCACTGTGGACATGCATTCTTCTATTATGACTTTGGCCATCGAAATAATTGGAGATAAAAACAAGAAAGAGAATTCAGGAAAGTATGTCTTCTTGTGTTTTATGTACACTTCAATGGAGAAAAACCATTTTAATGAAAAGAAAGAATATGATGAAAGTTAGACTATGTTTTATTAATGGTGTGAAAATATTCACAACTAATGCCTATCATGGTAAAAATGTGAATCTTTAGAGAGCCAGGTAGCTATAAAACAACTTTGTTTGATAAAACAATGGGAAAGATATTGGACTTCTTCTGACCCTAAGGGCTTCAGCCTCCCCCGCCCTACTCAATACCAGGTCATGTTCTCCTCTCCCCCAATCTCTATCTCCTTTCCCTCCACTGTCCTTCACTCCCTTCCCCCTTGTGGTTGCTTTCTTCTCCTACAATGTGTTCTTATCATCTATTGGCCTTTATATAGCTATTACTAGGAGTTAAGAAGGAGACAGAGTGAAAGTCTCCTTCCTCAAAGCTAAGAATCTTCTCAAAGAGATACTATAGTCTTCACATATGGTGAAAGGCTGATTCCCCAACCACATGACTAGCTCTAAGGCTTTCACCTGAGTATTTCACCTTTGTTCAGAGATCCAAAGGAAGTATAGTTGTGAATGGGAGCATGTCCTTTGATGATAGTAAATGGCATCTTGACTTACATGAGTGGGTTCTAGAGAGAACACCAAAATCTAACCTCTTTATTTCCCAGCCTTTTAAGTGTTGGCATTTCCTCACTTGATTAAGCCATTTGCTTCTGTTGGTATCCTAGAGACCATTCTGTCTTATATCACTGTCTGTCATTCTTAGTCATTCCATGCATCTCCTGATCTTCACCCATATATTTGGTTGTGTTATTTACTTTGAATTATATGAATTGGATATTTGACACTTCATAGTCCTCATATACAAAATCAAACTTCTTTTACCTTTTATCCTTGATGTATCCCCAACTTTTCTTTTCTCAGTTGAAGGAGTTTCTATATTGCTTAGATTAGAATTCTTGAGTGCTCTATTATTATTTTCCTTTCTTCGTCTTACACATGCAAAATGCTAGCAATTATAGGGCTCAGCCCTTGAGATATACAGTATGTGACTGTACATGCTCCATCCCCTCTGAGCACTAATTTCATGTTCTATTATCCCCAGTGTGGATTTCTGAATTCCCTTTGTTATCTTGTAAACTGTGGTCAGCCAAGCAGATAGAATATACAGTGTAAAATGCAAGTCTCCTCATGTTCAAAGTCCCCAAACAGATCTCCATCGAATTCATGTGAAAACAAGCTACCTTAAAGGACACATGGCTTTATGTGATATGGACCCAGCTCTATCTGTAATGCTACTGCATACTTCCTACTTCTACTTCATAAATCTTAACCATCCCTAAATATGGTTTTGCACTGTCTCTTTTCCCTAAAACTTCACTGCTCTGATGTCTATATAGTTAATCTTCTGACCTTTGTTTTTTTCCCAAATTTTCTCCAAGTAACCACACCTTTTCTATTCAATCATCCCCCAAAGAACTTAATGACTTTTTTTTTACTTAGCTCTCTCCTCTCTTGTCTGTGCTATTTGCCATCTTCATTAAGTTATTTATAATTTGTATACTTGCTGCCTATCTCACTGAACAGAAGACTAAAGATTTTGTTCACTGATAGAGTTTAGTTCTTGATGTAATAACTGTATATAGTATATCACCTCTCTTTATCTCTGTATTTTTTCTCTCCTCTCTTGATACATATATTCATATATATACATATATGTAGTATGTTTGTATGATTGATTATATATATGTATGTATGTATATACATATAGATAGATAGATATGGTGTTATGTATTCATGCATGTGTATTAAATTTGAGAATAGCTCCCTCCCACAAAAATTACAATGAAATACAGTTTGTGTTTTTATAAAAGGCATTATGTGTTTTTATAGGAAGATAGGTAAAGGAGAGCTTTTAACACTCCTACCTAGAAGCATTACGTAGACTGTATGAAGAGGTAGAATGTGAGCCGAGTTTTACAAGTTTGTGGTAATGATGAGATATGGCAGAAGACAAAGTATTTATCCAGTATTGTATTTTAAAAATTATAATGAGCTAGCAAATTTTTTGATAATTAAAATCTACTGTGTAGACTTTAAAAATAAGAAATTCAAAGTGTAGAGATACAAAAATACATTCAGATTTATAGTCAATAATATTTAATAGTATAAAAATTTGTACACTATCTTATATGCAGAATATATAAAATAATACTGTATATATATAGAGAGAAGAAAATATGGGTGCTCTGGAAGAGTATGCAGGAAGGACGATCATTAATCTAGAAGGATACTGTACTGAACCAGGTGAAAGACTGTCAGGGACTTCTTTATAGAATATTAAAAAGAAAAAAGAAAGTGACAAAATAGATATATTTGGAGAGAGTATGATTAACAAGCCTTATAGTATATGAACTCTAAGTCTCTGTGTCTCTGTTTCTCTTTGTGTCTCTATGTCTGTCATTCTCTCTCTCTCTCTCTCTCTCTCTCATATATATATATGAGCAGAGATAAGATAGTTTAGATGTCAGTCAACACTGTTGCTCAGCATGAATTTAAGTCTGAAAATGAATAAAGATTACAAGGCAGAGAAGATGCACAAATGGTCTTTGATTTGGAAATATCTGTGGATTCCAGGTATCACAGGATGGTGTTCTGGGGTGGATTGTAAGCTGCCACTCTGTTTTGAGTTTCCATGGTTAATGAACAACCACACACTGTTTAAGTAAGAGCAGAATGTATAGAGAAAACTAATCTCAGCTCACAAATGCAGGTTTGTCAGCTCCCGCCTGCCTGTGACTCCAGACCTAGGAGATCTGACATACTCTTCTGGACTCCACAGGCACCAGTACCCACAAGGCACACACATAGACCTAAATAAAAAGGAAAAAAGGGAAATATCCACATAGATGAAAGTAATGATGTCCTAACGTCCTTACAAAATGAGAAGAAATAAAACGGAAGTAAAAGATAAGGACGTTAGGGAGGGGAGATGAGAAGGAGGGGCTTGGAGAAAAAAATGAACAACTTAATTTTCTCAATATTAAACAAGTTTAAGGGGCTGGGGATTTAGCTCAGTGGTAGAGCGCTTACCTAGGAAGCGCAAAGCCCTGGGTTCGGTCCCCAGCTCTGAAAAAAAAGAACAAAAAAACAAACAAACAAACAAGTTTAAAAGTAGAACACCTATTAATAAGTAATAGGACCAAACAATAACAAAATCTCATTCTACTAATAACATAGCCCAAAATAGACATAGATATATTGGGCTACCTCAAAATACTAAAAGTAAAACTGACATATGCTCCTGCTGTACCATTCCTGAGTATTGATCTTATGTTTTTTGTAACACTAATGAACAGAAATGGAACCAAGTCTAGATGTCCATCAGTAGATAAATGGATAAATAAAATTAATATACTCATAAAAATTATTTTCTTTCAAAAATATTTTTTGTTTGTCTCCTTTTTTATTGGATATTTTTTATTTACATTTGAAATGTTATTCCCTTTCCCATTTTCCTGGACATAAGCCCCCATCCCATCCCCCTTCCCCTTCCATAAGGATGTTCTCCCTCCCCACACCCCCCTTTCCAGCCTCCCTGTCCTGAAATTCCCCTACATTGGGGGGTCCAGCCTTGGCAGAACCAAGGGCTTCTCCTCCCACTGATCCCAGCAAGGCCATCCTCTGCTACATATGCAGCTGGAGCCATGGGTCTGTCCATGTGTCCTCTTTGGATAGTGGTTTAATCCCTGGTAGCTCTGGTTGGTTGGCATTGTTGTTCTTATGGGGTTGCAAACCCCTTCAGCTCCTTCAATCCTTTCTCTAACTCCTCTAATGGGAACCCCATTCTCAGTTCAATGGTTTGCTGCTAGCATTTGCCTCTGTATTTGTCATGCTCTAGCTGAGCCTCTCAGGAGACAGCTATATCAGGCTTCGATCAGCATTAACTTCTTGGCTTCATCAATATTTTCTAGGTTTGGTGGCTGTATATAGTATATATGGGCTGGATCCCTGGTAAGATTTTATGTATAAGTATTTCATGCAGATGTGATATATCATGTGTTTGTATGTATGTATTTATGTGTATGTGTATGTGTATATTACTAAATAAAAATTCATATTAGCATAAAATATTAGCTTTGGTATTTTAATAATTTATAACATAAGTATCATAACATATTTAAATTTTTTAATTTAGTGAAACAACTATGAAAGCAATTTTTACTATTAAATATAATGTTATGAAATCATATTATAAAATCAAACATTCCTCTTGGTACTGTTGTTTTTCCTATTAATATGGTCTCATGAACTTAAAATTATTTTAAAGCATATTTTCCCTCAAGTAAGTCTACATATATTGTTTTTCACTTATTTAATTTCTAAAGTTCAAAATTTACTGTGGAGTCTTTTCATGAAACTTTGAGGTTTTAAAGAAAGAAGAGAGAGAGAGAGAGAGAGAGAGAGAGAGAGAGAGAGAGAGAGAGAGAGAGAGAGATTGTATTAGGTATGGGATGCTGAGATTCCAGATGTTTGGAAAGTCAGATACAGGATCAATAAGCTCTGGTAACTGAATAAGAAGAAATCAAGGTGACTGGACTAAGGAGCTGGAAAGATGCTCTTGTGTTCAGAGCACTGGCTGCTTTTTCTGGAAACCCAGGCTCTATTTCCAGCACCAGGCTTGTTAACAACTGTCCGTGACTCCAGTTCCCTCTGTAGCACCTAGTGGTGTGCAGAGGCATACACAAACACTCACTCATACACAGAAAATAAGGATTAAAGCACTAACTGTCATTAGAGGTGAGATGGTGAGATCAGAGTGAGCCATTCACAGTATTGCTGATGTCTGAGGAGACAATGCCCAAAATCTGCATGAGGAGAGAAACCTATAAACTTGTGAGGAGTTGACATTACAGCTGCAGACATCACCAAGAATACTCGGGCACAGTGAGGGGCATTTCCGTGTAATTGTTTACTCTTATAAAGTAAAAGCATTAAATAGTTCTAATTTTTAGTTTAATGATATAAAATATATTAAATGCCTAGAAAATGTTGTGGGCTCTGTAACATTGCAAATGCAGGAGCAGAAACAAATGAGATTCTTCTATAGCATCATCAGGAACAATTATCATCTGGTCCCTTCGGAGATCTCACACTGAAAAAAGCAAGTCTTGTTTTCACATAACTTCATGCTCCATTTCCTTTGTTTGCAAATTTTTAGAAAGAAGGATATAAATAACTTATAGGAGTATTATTTGACACGAAAATGAAATGATTAACTTCATAGTGATTGATAACTTCCATTACATTCAGACTTTAAGTTAAACTCTTGGCACCAGAGATATTGGCACCAAAGTTGGTTCAACATGACCAGAATTTTCAGAGTTTCGATGTCAGGTATGGACTATAGGGTTTTTCTTGTGGTATATATCCATATATCTGGATTTATTTTAAATTACCATGTTCATAAATACAGCCATCATAGGTATAGTTATATGACTTTTAAGTTTAAAACAAATAATTTTAATATAAAGAAAGGCATTGGTTGAGGTATTTTTTTAATAATAAACCTATTTGTATTTAATATTGTGAGTCATGTGAGTCACTACACTGTGGATTAAAATGTGTAAAATTGGTTAGGAATTATCTCTGAGGATTCTATCTCAACACAATATTAAGACATCACATTAAAAACATAAGATACACAGATAAAAGCAAAGATAATAATGTTACAAAGAAAGCACTAGGCGGATAATAAACGAGCTAAGGAAAATTCTAGGTTGTCAAGAAATTTTCTTTTAAATGCAAGAAAAAGAGAAGTACTTGGAACTTTCACACATAATTCTGTCTTCTTTTATTTGTTTATCTGATCTGCTGTCTTCTCTAGCTTGCCAGGTAAGGCCTGGACCTCAGAGAAATGCATTGGGAATTTCTTACAGCTTGTGTTATCATTACTTAGCCTTTAGAATAAGGGAAATAAAAGTTACAAGTTGACAATTTTGCACAGGTATCAAATGTTGGTAAATGGTGAAGTTGCCTTGATAAGATGAGTGGGTGAGTTATCAAGTTGATTTTGGTAGTAAACACATTCCTTTTAGAAAACAGGTATAAGATTATATGATTTGGCAATTGCTTACGGTATGTATTTATGTATAATGTAGCTATATTTTCCCTTGCTAAGAAATCAGCTGTTAACAAACTAATAAAAAGTAAATTTCTATCTTCTGGTGATTGACATGCTAAGAAAATTGATAAGACTTGGAAAAGAAAGGAACTTCTCCAAATGCCTATTCAGCTGTGCAGGAGCTCACTGGAGATAAATGGCACATTTAGGATGGTGACCAGCTATGAAATGCAGCACCAGAAAACTATGGAGCACCATGCATGGCAATGACACCTAGATGCATGCCCTGCAGTTCTGTCTAAAAATAAAGACATCCCTTCAGGGTAGTCAGGAATCCATATGCTCCTACCTTGAATTCTCTACAGCAAATACTGAATAGCTTTCTCCTGGAAACCTGAATGGGGTACAGGGGCATGAAAAAAGAACAGAAAGGCACACATGGAAAAATCAGGGATCTGGTGGACTGTGTTGCTCTGATGAAGCCCTAACCACTATGCCAACCTAGAAGGTTTATATTCTATAGTACAGGGTGATCAGTGAGACAGTTTTAATAGGAGGTCTTTGTAGACAAGCATTCCCTTTTGAGGTGTAAGTATCCTAGAGGAAGAAGTTGGTTTTATTAGTTTTTGGTTCACTTGGTCAACCTTCTATAAACACTTGTAAGAGAGAGCCCACATTGCCAACATTCACATTAGAACCAAGGAAAGGCTTTGCCATCTCTCTGAGCCTCACCTTGGAAGAAGGCTTTGCTAAGCCCCATAGATCTGAGGAATCGAGGATCTTGACATAACTGTCACATGTCATCTACCATATAGGCATTCACTCAGGTTTCCCCAGCTCGCCACAATATTTTAGTCAGAAAGTATGTCATTCAGAGAATGAGTAGTGAAAACTGAGAGTTTCAATCTTCTAAGCACTTTGGTTTAAGGAAGTCAAAAAGTCCTCAATATTGGAGTATTTGGAGTGTTTTTCAACTCTTTTATTTCTGGCAGTTTACTAATACTGATTTTCATGTTGAAGGGATCTGAAATGGTCACAGAAACAAGACTCCAGTGATGCCTGTGAGGGTGTTGCTTGTTTTGTTTTTTGTTCTGTTTTGTTTTTAATGAGATGAATTGAAGTGAGATTATCAACCCTGAATGTGGGTGGCACTATTCCACAGAAAGGTGGGCTGAATCAAAAAAGAGAGAGCTAGCTAAGCACCAACTCCATTTGTGTGTACTCCTCCACTATGATGCAATGTGGCCAACTGTCTCCGGCTCCTGTCAGCACAACTGCCTCTATGATGGCCAGTACCTTCCAACTACGAGTCACATAAACCACTCTTTCCTCTAGTTGACTGTCCAGGTATTTTATCACCACAAAGACCAAAGTAATGCCGAAGTGTGCTGACGTCCTTGAATTAAACATAATACAAATGATTGCTGAAAACTTGCCCTCCAGGGGCTTCCTCAAGTGCTCAAGGCTCTGCAAGCAATGAAAACTAAATTCCAAAGCCACAATACAATTTCTCTATGGGAGAGCAGAGAGGAATATTCCATGCATTTTTCTGGGAAACTTCTGACTCCTACTTGAGGGCTGATTTTATGTTTTGAGATTGAAGCCCTCTGTTTCCAGAATTTCCTCATGGACCCCTAACTCAGCAAAGTGCTTGTTCCGTCCATAACATTCTCTCAGTAGCAAAGGTTTTAGCAAACCCTTCCTGTTACATTTACTGAAGTTGATAAACATATTTTTTATTATAAAAAAGTAAATGTAGTATTTATATATCTAAACATTACAGATCTCTTTCAAGGGTAGAGGACGTGGTGTTTTGTGGCATAATACATTTCATTACACATTGGCATTAATAATCCCACTTGATTTCTCACCAAATGTGAGTTATCGGGCATCCTGTCTGCTACTCTCATTATAATGTGTTCTTCAATGGTGAGCCAAAGACAGATGTCAAGCTTGATGTAGAGGCTCATTTACCTTCGTGTACTTTGCAGGGAAAGCCTCTGATGATTATGTAAGATGCCATCAGAATTAATTATCACATGGATGAATGATTTTTTAAAATGAGGTTATAATTCATTGACCAGAATCTTGTTCACCATTCTTCAATTAGGGTGGGCCTTTTCTATCTTGGATTAACATTCTTTCTTCTCCTTAATTGATCTCTTGTCATCCTTGAACAAAAAGTCATTTGTTAGCACAGGAAGCAGTCAAACTTAAGTAAGGAATCAACTAATGTTGAAGGACTCTCTCATACAAACATAGTGTAGTGTATAAGGTGACTTGGATGGCTGGAAATAGGACATACGACACACAAAACATATACATACATGACATCACATTGGATATTTCATTAACTAGGATTGAAATTTAAAGTATTTAATACACCATGAGCATTGACCTTCGAAGGGATTCAGTACTTAGAATAAATATATACCTGCTGATCTATCCATATTGATGTATTTGAATGAACATTAACTGTGAAAACATTAGTGGCTATTCTTTACTAAAACACAATCACAACATTACTAGTAAGTCTTAAAGAGGAATGTCTACATAATTCTATAACTTTTGTTGCTATTTGCAATATAAATTGAGAGGATTCAAATATTCCTGAACATATTAGGAGAGTGAATTCCTTGACCAAAGATATTAAAGTTCAAATGTTACACAAAACAAAACCACAAACAACTAAACTACAAACAAAAAACCAAAATGTAGGTCAATGGTAGATATACTCAGATTCTATCTCAGGCTCAAAGGTAGAAAAGTATGTTGTGGTCCAACAGGTATGTTCAAAATCAGGAATGTTCTTCTATGTGATCAGCCACCTCTGAAACAGGTTGAATTCCTCAGGGTGCATGGGTCTATGTGATGAGGAATGAAAATCCATTATCAACAATAAAATAAGTGAAAAAGAAAACTTTTGTTAATATTTGTCTGATTATATAAATGAACAGATTTTCTTGTATACTTAACAGTTTCATTTTATATATTATTCACCTTGAATGAGAAAAGATAATTTCTTTCTTATTTGTTTAGTCTTTATTTTTTCAGTTGCAAAAATTAAGATTTAGTTAATTATTTTATGGTCACGAATTTTTTGCATACACGAGTACAGCCTGAGTGCCTGTTACTCACAACAGTTAAAAAAAAGGTGTCAGATTTCCCAGAATTGGTGTTACTGGTGGTTGTTGAGCCATGATATGGGTAGGTAACTGAATTTGTGTCCTATGTAAAAGCAATGAATTCTCTTAATTTCTGAGATGATTCTCTATGTCTCTTTTATTTCTTTTAAGTATGTTGTAATTAAAACATAATCATATCATTTTTCCCTTTCACTCCTCCATCTAAACCATCCTATGTTCTCTCCTTCCAATCCCTCCCCCTCCCACATATCCCTCTCAGATTGATGACATTATCTGTCTCTGTCTCTCTCTGTCTCTCTCTGTTTCTGTCTCTCTGTCTCTCTGTCTCTCTGTCTCTCTGTCTCTCTGTCTCTCTGTCTCTCTCCCTCTTTCTCCGTGTGTGTGTGTGTGTGTGTGTGTGTGTGTGTGTGTGTGTGTGTGTGTTTTAAAAACGCATGAAGGTGCTAGAAGATTTACATTTATGTCAATACATCCTTCTGAATCTTTTTTTGTTTGTTTGTTTTTGGTTTCTGGTTTTTATGTTCATATTGTTTAATTTAAGGCTGACCACTTTTGTTAGATAACCAATTATGGGGCTCATCCCTGGAGGGACTATCTCTCCCTCTCTCAGCAGTCATTAGTTGGCAATGTTTGTCTTGGTATTGAAGCCCTTGTGATTTCCCCCTTCCCCAATAGAATGTTTGTTGATATTGTTATTCAATGAGTCATTTCTAGGAAAAAACGTCTCATAACAGATGTTCTGGTACTCTGGCTCTAACAATCTTTCCACCATGTCTTCCACCACGTTCCCTGAGACTTAGGTGCAGGAGTTAGGTTCTATATGTATTCCCTTGCGATATGTTCCCTACAGTCTGTTGATTTCTACAGTCTGTCTCATTGTACATTACTCTAATGGTCTCTATTTGCAGTAAGAGAAACTTCATTGATAAGGTTACATCTCAACTGTGAGTACAAGGTCAGTTTTAGAATCTCAACTGTGAGTACAAGGTCAGTTTTAGAATCTCAACTGTGAGTACAAGGTCAGTTTTAGAATCTCAACTGTGAGTACAAGGTCAGTTTTACAATGAAGTAGGAATCATGCTGGTCTAGCAAAGTGGAAATAGTAAGTTCTCTTCTAAGATCTGTGGCCTTACTAGCCTAGGGGAGTCAGCTAGGTTTCAGTACCTAGTGTGACCTCCCTTTGTTGAGCAGTCCTTAAATATATGTGTATTTACATCACATAGGCTAAGAATGTTCACCACAAGAGCCATAGACTAATGAAAACTCCAGTACCAGACTTGAGAAACCTTCATTTGAGTTGTTGGTTTATGTGGTGTGTGTGTGTGTGTGTGTGTGTGTGTGTGTGTGTACTAAATTTACTGCTAGGAGGAAAAACAGGTATTACACTATAAGATATAGGTGGGGTAACAAAGGAATTTCTGAATAGGATGTCATTTATCCAGGAATTAGTGTCAACAACTTACAAGTGGGATCCGATAAATCTTTTTTATAACTAGGAAGCAATCAAGTAAAGAAGAAAACCTGGGTAAGAATCTTTGCCAGGTAAATATCTGACAGGAGATCAATATCCAGAACAAACATATAACTGAACCCCAAACAGTTAAGGAAACAAATGGCCCAATATTGAAGTGGATTAGGGATCTGAGGAGAGCACTTTGAATATAAGAAATGAAAATGGTTAATGAATACCTCAAAACACTGTTCAGCATCATTAGCAATTAAGAAACAAATCAAATTAAAACAAATATGAAATTTCACATTTTCTGGTCAAAATGGTTTAGATTCAAAATAAAATACAAAACAATACCACCACCACCACAACAAAACAAAACAAAAAACTGAAATCAAGTGCTAGTGAGTTTGTGGGGAAAGGGAGACCTACATTAATTGTTGGAGGATGTGAAACTGGTGTAGCCACTCTGGAATCCAGTGCAGAGAGTCCTCAAAAAACTTAAAATATCACAGAAAAAGCTCAGTCATAATCATTATCATGACATTTATAATAGATAGGAAATTGAAACAACTTAGATGTCTTTCAACAAGTTAATGGATAATGAAAATATGTTATACATACACTTTTGAATGCTCTTCAGCTGTAAAGTTAAATTTGGGCTGAAGAGATGGCTCAGTCATAATGAGAACTTCTTGCTCTTCCAGAGAACCTGACTTTGAGTCCCAATACCCACACGGTAACTCACAACTCTCTCTCCAGTTTCAAGGGATTTGGTTCCCTTTTCTGACATTTGCAAGCAACAGGCACCTAAGTGGAATACGAACATATGGACAGGCATGACAACCATACATATCATAAAAGAAATATAAAAATTTAAGGTAAATGGTTGTACCTTGAAAAAATTATATTCAGTAATGTAATCCAGACACAGAAAGATACATGCCATATGTTCTCCTATCTGTTGTTCCTAGCTCCAAATTTTCAAACAGGAGTATATAACATAAAATAACTAGATGGATCAGGAAAGTACAAAGGGATTTAAATAAAAATGTCCCGCATAGGATCACATATTTCCCCAGTTTGAAGACTTGTTTGGGAAGGATTTAGAGGTGTGTGTGGCCATGTGGGAGAAGGCATGTTATAGTGGGGGCTGGGATTTGAGGATTCAAATAAATTCACCATTCCTAATTCTCTTTTTCTCCCTGTACCTCCGCCCTGTCCCTCTCCTTCTCTTTCTTCCCCTCCTCCCTCTCCTTCTTCTTCTCCTTCTCTCTCTCTCTCTTCATCCTGTTCTGCGTCCTACATGTAGATAAAGTGACAAACTTCTAGCCATTGCTCGTGTGCCGTGTCGGCCTCCATGCTGCCATGTTTACACCACGATGGCCATGGAGTCTAACCCTCTGAAATGATCAACCTTTGTAAACTCCTTTCTCCTCTAAGTTTCCTTGGTTATGGTGTCTTATCAGGACAATAGAAAGTTAATTAATATGGGGGACGAGACCATAAGATGAAAATAGCAGGATACAGATCATATGTAGGGGAGATGTTAAAACCGGGAGTGACAGCTCTAATTGGATGGAGGCAGAAATTAATACAGTTAATAAAAAGAAGGTCTCAGGAGGGACAAATAATACCAAAGTTATTTTAAAAGCCTTGAGGAATCATATTACTTTCTATGTTTTAATATTTTAGCAGATGATTTTTTCAGAGTGAATTATGATAAAATATTAAGACCTGATATTTCACAATTATCATATACATTTTAGAAGGTAATAGGAATATATGCTATTTTTATTAAACAAGGATTTTAAATAATTTGGTCCTTATAAAGATCAAGTAGAATATACATGTTATAAACAATAGGTGTAATCACAAAATGGCCAGAAAACAGCCAGTGCTCTACACAGAAAACAAATTGGTAGATGTTCAGAATTGATATACTCTGTTGTATATCAAACCCAATCCTTTGATGCATTTCATTAGGAATGATAGTAAATTGGTTAACTTGTTCTTAAGAAACTTCAAGGAAGTTCCTGGTTGCTGCCGCTGCAGAGAGCCCCTGGGCAGCACCCCACGAGCAAACCTGAGCCTCGGGACTACAGGTAAGACCAAATTTTCTGCTGCAAGAAAGCTGCCTGGTGAGCTTGGGACACACGGAAGCAGAATTTCTCTAGGACCCAGCACGTTCTGTGTTTACCGGAAGTCCCCCACCCGCGGATCCTGGCCCGCAGCAGCTCTCTGCTCCCAGACCCGGTGAGAGAGAAACCCAACCGCCTGGTCAGGTGGGCACTCCTGAGGCTGCAGAGCGGAAGAGACCACCAACACTGCTCACCCCTGCCCACATCCCTGGCCCAAGAGGAAACTGTATAAGGCCTCTGGGCTCCCGTGGGGGAGGGCCCAGGAGCGGCAGGACCCCGCCGGACCCTGAAGGAAACAGACCGGATAAACAGTTCTCTGCACCCAAATCCCGTGGGAGGGAGAGCTAAACCTTCAGAGAGGCGGACAAGCCTGGGAAACCAGAAGAGACTGCTCCCTACACACACATCTCGGACGCCAGAGGAAAAAGCCAAAGACCATCTGGAACCCTGGTGCACTGAAGCTCCCGGAAGGGGCGGCACAGGTCTTCCTGGTTGCTGCCGCTGCAGAGAGCCCGTGGGCAGCACCCCACGAGCGAACTTGAGCCTCGGGACCACAGGTAAGACCAACTTTTCTGCTGCAAGAAAGCTGCCTGGTGAACTCAAGACACAGGCCCACAGGAACAGCTGAAGACCTGTAGAGAGGAAAAACCACACGCCCGAAAGCAGAACACTCTGTCCCCATAACTGACTGAAAGAGAGGAAAACAGGTCTACAGCACTCCTGACACACAGGCTTATAGGACAGTCTAGCCACTGTCAGAAACAGCAGAACAAAGTAACACTAGAGATAATCTGATGGCGAGAGGCAAGCGCAGGAACCCAAGCAACAGAAACCAAGACTACATGCCATCATCGGAGCCCAATTCTCCCACCAAAACAAACATGGAATATCCAAACACACCAGAAAAGCAAGATCTAGTTTCAAAATCATATTTGATCATGATGCTGGAGGACTTCAAGAAAGACATGAACACACTTAGGGAAGCACAGGAAAACATTAATAAACAAGTAAAAGCCTACAGAGAGGAATCGCAAAAATCCCTGAAAGAATTCCAGGAAAACACAATCAAACAGTTGAAGGAATTAAAAATGGAAATAGAAGCAATCAAGAAAGAACACATGGAAACAACCCTGGATATAGAAAACCAAAAGAAGAGACAAGGAGCTGTAGATACAAGCTTCACCAACAGAATACAAGAGATGGAAGAGAGAATCTCAGGAGCAGAAGATTCCATAGAAATCATTGACTCAACTGTCAAAGATAATGTAAAGCGGAAAAAGCTACTGGTCCAAAACATACAGGAAATCCAGGACTCAATGAGAAGATCAAACCTAAGGATAATAGGTATAGAAGAGAGTGAAGACTCCCAGCTCAAAGGACCAGTAAATATCTTCAACAAAATCATAGAAGAAAACTTCCCTAACCTAAAAAAAGAGATACCCATAGACATACAAGAAGCCTACAGAACTCCAAATAGATTGGACCAGAAAAGAAACACCTCCCGTCACATAATTGTCAAAACACCAAACGCACAAAATAAAGAAAGAATATTAAAAGCAGTAAGGGAAAAAGGTCAAGTAACATATAAAGGGAGACCTATCAGAATCACACCAGACTTCTCGCCAGAAACTATGAAGGCCAGAAGATCCTGGACTGATGTCATACAGACACTAAGAGAACACAAATGCCAGCCCAGGTTACTGTATCCTGCAAAACTCTCAATTAACATTGATGGAGAAACCAAGATATTCCATGACAAAACCAAATTTACACAATATCTTTCTACAAATCCAGCACTACAAAGGATAATAAATAGTAAAGCCCAACATAAGGAGGCAAGCTATACCCTAGAAGAAGCAAGAAACTAATCGTCTTGGCAACAAAACAAAGAGAATGAAAGCACACAAACATAACCTCACATCCAAATATGAATATAACGGGAAGCAATAATCACTATTCCTTAATATCTCTCAATATCAATGGCCTCAACTCCCCAATAAAAAGACATAGATTAACAAACTGGATACGCAACGAGGACCCTGCATTCTGCTGCCTACAGGAAACACACCTCAGAGACAAAGACAGACACTACCTCAGAGTGAAAGGCTGGAAAACAACTTTCCAAGCAAATGGTCAGAAGAAGCAAGCTGGAGTAGCCATTCTAATATCAAATAAAATCAATTTCCAACTAAAAGTCATCAAAAAAGATAAGGAAGGACACTTCATATTCATCAAAGGAAAAATCAACCAAGATGAACTCTCAATCCTAAATATCTATGCCCCAAATACAAGGGCACCTACATACGTAAAAGAAACCTTACTAAAGCTCAAAACACACATTGCACCTCACACAATAATAGTGGGAGATTTCAACACCCCACTCTCATCAATGGACAGATCATGGAAACAGAAATTAAACAGTGATGTAGACAGACTAAGAGAAGTCATGAGCCAAATGGACTTAATGGATATTTATAGAACATTCTATCCTAAAGCAAAAGGATATACCTTCTTCTCAGCTCCTCATGGTACTTTCTCCAAAATTGACCATATAATTGGTCAAAAAACGGGCCTCAACAGGTACAGAAAGATAGAAATAATCCCATGCGTGCTATCGGACCACCACGGCCTAAAACTGGTCTTCAATAACAATAAGGGAAGAATGCCCACATATACGTGGAAATTGAACAATGCTCTACTCAATGATAACCTGGTCAAGGAAGAAATAAAGAAAGAAATTAAAAACTTTTTAGAATTTAATGAAAATGAAGATACAACATACCCAAACTTATGGGACACAATGAAAGCTGTGCTAAGAGGAAAACTCATAGCGCTGAGTGCCTGCAGAAAGAAACAGGAAAGAGCATATGTCAGCAGCTTGACAGCACACCTAAAAGCTCTAGAACAAAAAGAAGCAAATACACCCAGGAGGAGTAGAAGGCAGGAAATAATCAAACTCAGAGCTGAAATCAACCAAGTAGAAACAAAAAGGGCCATAGAAAGAATCAACAGAACCAAAAGTTGGTTCTTTGAGAAAATCAACAAGATAGATAAACCCTTAGCCAGACTAACGAGAGGACACAGAGAGTGTGTCCAAATTAACAAAATCAGAAATGAAAAGGGAGACATAACTACAGATTCGGAGGAAATTCAAAAGATCATCAGATCTTACTATAAAAACCTATATTCAACAAAATTTGAAAATCTTCAGGAAATGGACAATTTCCTAGACAGATACCAGGTATCGAAGTTAAATCAGGAACAGATAAACCAGTTAAACAACCCCATAACTCCTAAGGAAATAGAAGCAGTCATTAAAGGTCTCCCAACCAAAAAGAGCCCAGGTCCAGACGGGTTTAGTGCAGAATTCTATCAAACCTTCATAGAAGACCTCATACCAATATTATCCAAACTATTCCACAAAATTGAAACAGATGGAGCCCTACCGAATTCCTTCTACGAAGCCACAATTACTCTTATACCTAAACCACACAAAGACACAACAAAGAAAGAGAACTTCAGACCAATTTCCCTTATGAATATCGACGCAAAAATACTCAATAAAATTCTGGCAAACCGAATTCAAGAGCACATCAAAACAATCATCCATCATGATCAAGTAGGCTTCATCCCAGGCATGCAGGGATGGTTTAATATACGGAAAACCATCAACGTGATCCATTATATAAACAAACTGAAAGAACAGAACCACATGATCATTTCATTAGATGCTGAGAAAGCATTTGACAAAATTCAACACCCCTTCATGATAAAAGTCCTGGAAAGAATAGGAATTCAAGGCCCATACCTAAACATAGTAAAAGCCATATACAGCAAACCAGTTGCTAACATTAAACTAAATGGAGAGAAACTTGAAGCAATCCCACTAAAATCAGGGACTAGACAAGGCTGCCCACTCTCTCCCTACTTATTCAATATAGTTCTTGAAGTTCTAGCCAGAGCAATCAGACAACAAAAGGAGATCAAAGGGATACAGATCGGAAAAGAAGAAGTCAAAATATCACTATTTGCAGACGACATGATAGTATATTTAAGTGATCCCAAAAGTTCCACCAGAGAACTACTAAAGCTGATAAACAACTTCAGCAAAGTGGCTGGGTATAAAATTAACTCAAATAAATCAGTTGCCTTCCTCTATACAAAAGAGAAACAAGCCGAGAAAGAAATTAGGGAAACGACACCCTTCATAATAGACCCAAATAATATAAAGTACCTCGGTGTGACTTTAACCAAGCAAGTAAAAGATCTGTACAATAAGAACTTCAAGACACTGAGGAAAGAAATTGAAGAAGACCTCAGAAGATGGAAAGATCTCCCATGCTCATGGATTGGCAGGATTAATATAGTAAAAATGGCCATTTTACCAAAAGCAATCTACAGATTCAATGCAATCCCCATCAAAATACCAATCCAATTCTTCAAAGAGTTAGACAGAACAATTTGCAAATTCATCTGGAATAACAAAAAACCCAGGATAGCTAAAGCTATCCTCAACAATAAAAGGACTTCAGGGGGAATCACTATCCCTGAACTCAAGCAGTATTACAGAGCAATAGTGATAAAAACTGCATGGTATTGGTACAGAGACAGACAGATAGACCAATGGAATAGAATTGAAGACCCAGAAATGAACCCACACATCTATGGTCACTTGATTTTTGACAAAGGAGCCAAAACCATCAAATGGAAAAAAGATAGCATTTTCAGCAAATGGTGCTGGTTCAACTGGAGGGCAACATGTAGAAGAATGCAGATCGATCCATGCTTATCACCCTGTACAAAGCTTAAGTCCAAGTGGATCAAGGACCTCCACATCAAACCAGACACACTCAAACTAATAGAAGAAAAACTAGGGAAGCATCTGGAACACATGGGCACTGGAAAAAATTTCCTGAACAAAACACCAATGACTTATGCTCTAAGATCAAGAATCGACAAATGGGATCTCATAAAACTGCAAAGCTTCTGTAAGGCAAAGGACACTGTGGTTAGGACAAAACGGCAACCAACAGATTGGGAAAAGATCTTTACCAATCCTACAACAGATAGAGGCCTTATATCCAAAATATACAAAGAACTCAAGAAGTTAGACCGCAGGGAAACAAATAACCCTATTAAAAAATGGGGTTCAGAGCTAAACAAAGAATTCACAGCTGAGGAATGCCGAATGGCTGAGAAACACCTAAAGAAATGTTCAACATCTTTAGTCATAAGGGAAATGCAAATCAAAACAACCCTGAGATTTCACCTCACACCAGTGCGATTGGCTAAGATCAAAAACTCAGGTGACAGCAGATGCTGGCGAGGATGTGGAGAAAGAGGAACACTCCTCCATTGTTGGTGGGATTGCAGACTGGTAAAACCATTCTGGAAGTCAGTCTGGAGGTTCCTCAGAAAATTGGACATTGAACTGCCTGAGGATCCAGCTATACCTCTCTTGGGCATATACCCAAAAGATGCCTCAACATATAAAAGAGACACGTGCTCCACTATGTTCATCGCAGCCTTATTTATAATAGCCAGAAAATGGAAAGAACCCAGATGCCCTTCAACAGAGGAATGGATACAGAAAATGTGGTACATCTACACAATGGAATATTACTCAGCTATCAAAAACAACGAGTTTATGAAATTCGTAGGCAAATGGTTGGAACTGGAAAATATCATCCTGAGTGAGCTAACCCAATCACAGAAAGACATACATGGTATGCACTCATTGATAAGTGGCTATTAGCCCAAATGCTTGAATTACCCTAGATCCCTAGAACAAACGAAACTCAAGACGGATGATCAAAATGTGAATGCTTCACTCCTTCTTTAAATGAGGAAAAAGAATACCCTTGGCAGGGAAGGGAGAGGCAAAGATTAAAACAGAGACTGAAGGAACACCCATTCAGAGCCTGCCCCACATGTGGCCCATACATATACAGCCACCCAATTAGACAAGATGGATGAAGCAAAGAAGTGCAGACCGACAGGAGCCGGATGTAGATCGCTCCTGAGAGACACAGCCAGAATACAGCAAATATAGAGGCGAATGCCAGCAGCAAACCACTGAACTGAGAATAGGTCCCCTATTGAAGGAATCAGAGAAAGAACTGGAAGAGCTTGAAGGGACTCGAGACCCCAAAAGTACAACAATGCCAAGCAACCAGAGCTTCCAGGGACTAAGCCACTACCTAAAGACTATACATGGACTGACCCTGGACTCTGACCCCATAGGTAGCAATGAATATCCTAGTAAGAGCACCAGTGGAAGGGGAAGCCCTGGGTCCTGCTAAGACTGAACCCCCAGTGAACTAGTCTATGGGGGGAGGGCGGCAATGGGGGGAGGGTTGGGAGGGGAACACCCATAAGGAAGGGGAGGGGGGAGGGGGATGTTTGCCCGGAAACCGGGAAAGGGAATAACACTCGAAATGTATATAAGAAATACTCAAGTTAATAAAAAAAAATAAATAAAAAAAAAAAAAGAAACTTCAAGGAAGTCATTTCATTTATGAAAGAAGGTAAAGAAACTCAGCCCAGGAAAGATTGTCAGAAGAGAAAAATGGTACCAGTTTTCCTATGGCTTGAACATTCTTTAACCTCTATCGCAAAACCCAAATGTCTAAATATTTATTTATTTATTTACTTACTTACTTATTTACTTTTATAATCCCACCATTCTTTTGTTGTATATCCACAAACTCAAATGTATATTTTAATATCTAAAAATTAATTCACATATTTCAGAAAATTAGAGGAAAATGAATAAGTAGGAGGAAAAGAAGAATGAGAGAAACACTATGCTGACATTCAAGTTTGATCACTTATTTATGAGATGACTAATTCCCAAGGTCATTGGACAAATGACAGAGGTAAAATTGAGGACATGGGCAATTTCTCTAAGGCATCAGCAATTAAGGATGCTGACCTCACACAAAGAAAATTCCCAAAACAACACATTTTGCAAGCCCTAACTATATAGAATTTGAAACCAAGCTCAAAACTGCTTATAATCACACCACAAAATGTATTTTGAAATAACACTGGCATTCTAACTGATGACAGCTCGTTTTGTGCTGCTGTGGCAGCCTGTAGATGTGGTAGGTGATTAAAGACCGCTATCTCCCTGGTTTGACATTTGATGAAATCTGAAAATATTTCTTACAAAGAATATATAATGGAAACATTAATCAGCTTTTCAAATCAGTGAACTTTCAAGATGGTTCTATAGTTTTTCCACACTTCCCATGATTATTCATTTCCTAAGGGGGAGAATGTCATATATAAGGAAAGTTCATGTTTAGTTTTCAGTCTTTACGTACCTACCAGTTTAAAGTGTCTGAATATGGGAAACTTAATGCACCAATACAATCTGAATCAAAGATAACGCTTTATCCTGAGATGCTCATCATAATTTGAATAAATATATTTATTCAAAAGCTCAGAAAACAGACATAAGTTAATATCAGATTTGAATAAGTATATATGTCTATTTTCACAGAATTAATCATCAGATTAATTTTTATGTTAATTATATTTATGAAGAAAATACTTATATGCATTCTTAATGCTGAAATAACAGAACATTGATTGTCTGACACTCAAAATAAATAATAACATGATAATTCTAGAACAATCAATGGTTGTTCGGACAACTGAAATTTAGTGCATGAATTGCTCTGTATTGACTAAAACAATTATTTCTTCAACCAGGAGAAATGTAGAAATTACAAGCAATTCTAAAGTACAGGCCACAAATAAGAGAAAGTAAAAATGTCCATTCGTCTCTACTCTTATTTTTAACAACCGTTCTTACCAATTTTTCCCATGTCAAAAAGTAACCGTGAGAAAGATACACACACACACACACACACACACACACACACACACACACACCACCGCCACCACCAGCAGCAGCACCAGCACCACCACCACCACCACCGCCACCACCACCACCACCAACAACAACAACAATAACAAACTACAGACACTGAAAATGTGTGGAATAAATTGAGAGATGTTTAATGTCCTAATATCACTTTTAGTGCTCAGTCACCTCTAAATTAATGTGCAGACTCATTGACACCCAATTCAAGTTGGAGTCAAGTTAAATTGTCAAACTGTAGCTCATGATCATGGCCACCACCACCACCACCACCACCATCATCATCATCAAGCTGTAAGAGAAAGTTATGTAGCATATCTTTGGAAAAGAGAACTTAGATGGAGAAATGTTGGATGTGAGATAACAGAAAAGCCTGAGAGATATCTCTGAATACTGAAAAGAAGCACATAGAAATGCTCAAATCTCCAGCTAAGTCAAAATAAAGCCAATTGAGCCAGGTAATGCCACACAGAATACCATTCAGATGAAAAGAAAAACAAGTAAGAGGCTCTAAGTCATAGGCATTCTGGAGGCTAGCAGAGATCCCACAGATCAGCACCCAAATGCAGACAGATTTGGATTTATCCTGCGGAGGGCACAATGGGAACAAAAATATTAGCATCAAAATGCAGAGAGAAGTGTCCTGAAAATAACTAAAGCATTCAGTTTACTCTTTTCTTCTAGAGTCTTATTCTCAACTTACCTTGACATTTTATTTTTGAGTAATTTTTTTCTGATAAAACAAAATTTAAATTATTCACACTGGTTTTGCTATCCATCTTTATATTGTTCTATGTCAATCTTAAATGCATTCAAATCATACCAAATTTGTAGCATTCATTTTTTGTAGCCTATATACGGAAATGTATCATTTTCGTACAACAATAGAAAAAGTACAGAAAGCTAACACAGTGATTTTATTTCCCTCTTTAATGTGTACATTCTACCAATATTCTCTGTCTTTGCCTTGCTGACAAATGTAGAAAGAGTAGAGAGAAGGAGGATATGTTGCTTGCTTTCTCATTCCCCTGCATGGGTGCATCTTTCAGCAGAAGACACTAATTCACAGATGTCTTTACTTCTTAGTTCCTTATCCAAAGCAGGTTATGGTTTAAAAAGAAATTATGCCCTCTTGAGATCATGGGTGCCCCAAGTTCCTTAGCAGATCATTGCATTTACTGGCATGCAATATGTGTTACTGAGCTTCCACACACTGTTCACTGTAATGCAAATGCTTGGATGACATCCAGATGTCTATCATTTGGTATGTGCATCCTCTAGAGTCTCCCCGGGATACCAGATTGTGGTACATACCACAACCCTGGTTATTCTGTAGCAAACATGAAGTCATCATTTTGTTATATTTTTAAGTCCTGAACCAGGTAACTCGACTAAGACACAGATTACAATATGTGGGAACCACATGCACGGGTGGAGTCTTATGAGGAAGTTGTAGTCAGATACCAGAAACAAGAATAAAGATTCTCCTGACCTACTCTAAACTCCACACCCTGTTCTTCCTTCTTTGCTCAAAAGATTTGAACGAGCAAGCTGCTGTCATCTCTGTTTAACAAGGAAATGACTTCTGTCAATAACTTTTGGAGACTTAGAAGAGTATAAAGTCTGCAAATAGGAATAAAATCAAGCCAACTTGAGAAGATTCAGCCCATTGAGCCATCACAATGAGGATTCAGTTAAGGGAAGCCCAAGGCTCTGACCAATAGAAATTGCTAGCTGATAAGTGTATGTTTGAAACTGTTGTGCTCGAGGTGAAGTATACATAGTGCACACAATTAGTTCCTGTGTCTCCTGTGTCTTCTGTGTTGGGGAGAATTGCAGAAGCTCCACATGAATAGAGTGGTAGGCAATAGTAAAAATATTATTTGTTCCAATGTGTGTTCTTCTGCCAGAATTTTCTCAGGAAAGAAGTTCAAAGATAAAATTAAGAGATTTACATCATCATTAGCCCACTAGCTAAAGATGAATGAAGCTTCTGATCGTGAGCTTTGGTAACTGTACCTTTATGAAACTGGCCCCTTCTCCTAGGACATATAACATTTTATGTAATACAAATATTTTGTGCTACACATTGCTCTTTTATTCTATAGGATCACACTGTTTCACTAAATTGACATGGCAACAAACTGACATCCTGGGATTTGTGTTCACACACATAGACCAGTGTCATTCTCAGACTTAGTAGGCAAGGTACCCATTACAGTGAACAATGCCAAATACAGAGACTCAGGGCTCTTCTACATGCTAAGGATAAGAGATATGAGTCTTAAATCGACTTAAACTACCCTATAAGGCTTAGGGAACATTGTGGAAGAGGGGATGGGAAGTATATAAGTGACAGAAGATAGGGAGAAAGGCTACAGTTGCCTTTTCAAAACATGACACCACCAATGGAATCAAATTTACAGTCACAGTTTCCTGAACATGACTAGGTTTATCAATATTTAAAAATGAACCTGGGAGGAGCTCCTGAAGCCCCACCCTTTCCTGCTATATTATTGCATATGAATAGATTTTTGGGAGAAAGATAGTGGATATTTTCATTTGTCTACCTACTGGTGAGCTCACCAGAATCCACAGTATAGTTGCAAACCCATGGCACATACTGATGGTTCTGGATAAACACAAGAAAAGCACAAGACAAAAAGACATGTTTGTCAAAGAACAAACTTAATAATAAAAAACAAAACATTGTCTTCAGGAGAATTGGGGGTAATGGAGGTTATAGTCTGCCTATCAGCTGATACTCAAAGAGCATTTAAATGGCTATAAGAAATGTGCTTCACACCAAATCGTGTATTACTCTCTTCTCCAACCTCAAGAGAAAACCTTCTAAAGGAATACCAGATTTGTTATATATAAAAATGCATTTTCTGTGAAATATAATTCTAGAAAGAACATATTCTGACTGCACTTTGCTCATGTCACAGAATTTAAACTAGTTTTTAAATAAATCCTTTCAAATTATACAACAGTTTAAAGGATAAAGCACCTCCAGTTTGCTCTCTGGAGTCACTTTCAATCTCACTTACACGTTTTCATCCCTGGAGGCATCAGGGACAGTACCATGTTGCAAGTTCTTGAAGGACATTTCTTTTCTTTCTGGAAGTATTTGGAATCTGAATAATATTTTGCAACATTAACAATTGTTACGGGCTTGAATAGCCCCATGCTAACTTCAAGCTGCTCTGAGGATGAATATTTTTTAGATTTATTTATTTTTCTAAACTTCTTGGCATTTGGAAAAAAAAACTTAAGTGACAAGCTGTTTGTGACTGTTCCAAGGCAGAGATGATGGTTTTAGGAGAGGAATTCCCCAAATTTCCCCCATGACCTTCAAACTGTGTACCTCAGTTCATCAGTGGTCTGAGAATCTCCAAGACCCATTCTTTAAATTTACCAAGAGGGTCCTTTTGAAGATTAGACTATACACATTCAGAATCAACCAACACAAAGACCTTAAACTTCTGCCATATCTACACTTCTACCTCAAACCTTAAAGTTCAATTTTACTTTGTCTACTTGAAATTTTTTGACTCAACCTTTCCTTTGTCAACACATTCCCATTTGCTTTTGCGTTGGCAAACTTTGTACTCTAATAATCTGACACGAGAATCACTTCAATACCTGAATTAGCTCACTAATGTTTTTCCTTCATTTGTCTCATGTAGTTAACGGAGCACTGTCTAATGAATTTCTCTAAAATGTCATCTCTAAATGCATCAAATCTTAAATATTCACCCTGGCATCGACGTCTCTTCTCTACTTGGCATATAACATCGTTTTTATTTCTGGTACTTCTTTGCGCTTTGAAAACAAAGAAATATGCTAGAAGACCTTGCATATCTCCTGATGTTAACATTTCTGATGGAGAAATTTAATTCAATTTCATGTTTAAGAATATAATTCTGTAAACATTATTTTTTTTTTTTGCTGTACGATAAGCAATGTGCTTAACAAGAGGGCTCAACAGTAAGATGTGTCTCTACATTTGAAGAGCTCAATGCTTTAGGGAAGAGACATTTAAAGTCTTCTGTTCTCGCTACCACCTTAACCACCAAAAAGCATGTGGAAATTGTTAGATGAAATTGTGCATGAAGTGTTATGAAAACACAAATAAACCAAATATCAAAAATTAAAATCAGAGATAAATCAGATTTAGGGTTGTGCAGTAGATTTTCTTGTTGCTTGTTTATTTATTATATTAATTAAGCAATTAATGCTTACAGTCTGGCATGATATTCAAAATTTGAAGTTATTCTTATGGGATATAATAGGTTGTCGTTCTAATGAAGACGTGCTGGATACTGAAGTAGAGACAGAGGGAGAGGAGGGAAAGGAAATGAACTGATTACATAGAACTTGTATGGGCTTTGTGGATGGGAGAGAATGAGAGAAAAGAATTAGTAAAGTTCTAAGCTTTTGTATTTGAACATTTAAAAGAAAATAAGATATCAGTGAGCAAGCAGACCAGCAGAAGCATTGGAAAAAAGGAAGGGTATATAGTGCTGTCTACCTGCTCACAGATGAAGAACTTATTCTCGCAGCAGGAACTTAAAAGTGAGATCTAGAATGTAGATTGGGGCATAATAATAAAACCAAGAAAAAGATGTGGAAAGAGGAGCCAAGAAACAACAAAACACTAGGGTTAACCCATATTATGCAAGCAGAGTATGATGAAACCAAATTGCAGCAGTGACAAAGTTCAGAGAAACACCACACTGTCTAGAACTAATCACTCAGCTTGCAAGTGTCTGTGGAAGGAAGACGATCTATTTTTCTACTGCTCTAGCAGATTCCTCCTAAGAATACTTTGGTGACTGCTCTCTTAGCAGTCATGGTGGTCTAGCTTTGGAGTATTATTTAAAAACATGAAACAATACTTATATAACATATAGGATGATGCTTTTATGATTTTTTTATTCATTATTTTAAACTTTTATACTTTAAATGATATTCCCCTTCCCGGTTACCCCTACAGAACCACCCATCCTATTCCCCTCTCCCCTTCCCCTTTGCCTCTATGAGGGTGCTCCTCAACCACTCACTCCCACCTCACTGCTCTAGCACCTTCCTAGGTAGGGCCTCAAACCTTTACAACACCAAGGTTCTCTCCTCCAACTGATGTAAGATGAGGCCATCCTCTGCTACATATGTATTTGGAGTCATGAATCTCTTCATGTATACTCTTTGGTTGGTGGTGGCATCTCGGAGAGCTCTGGGTGGTCTGGTTAGTTGATATTGTTCTTCCTATGGGGTTACAATCTCCTTCAGCTCCTTCAGTTCTTCCCCTAACTCTTCCATGGGGTCCCCAGGCTCAGTCTGATGGTTGGCTGTGAATATCTGCATCTGTACTGGTCAGGTGCTATTAGAATCTCTCAGGGAACAGCCATATGAGGCTGCTGTAGGACAATGTTTTTAATTATGTAATGATAATATGACAACATGAGAGAAGGTCTGATGAAATATACCGTATCACTTTCACTTACACCATCGTGAGAAAAATGCTAATCCATGGCTTCTGTCTAAGTGACTTGACTACTCCTGACAGTCACAGTGTAGTAAACAGCTTCCTGGAAGCCTTACACTGTAAACATTCAGAATAAAAGAACATATGAGGTCCTACATATTAAATACACATGACATTTAAAGCTAATGTGTCATATAGTTTCAGGCCTATGCTTAAATTTCTTCTTCATATTAATATTGAGAGGAAGAGCCAACACTTCATAAATTCAGACCTATAAAACTGCTTACCTCCCACTAATCTCCTACTGCAGTTTTCAAGAATTGTTCCCTGTGGCAGCACCCTCAACTCCAGAGGCCAAAGAAGGATAATATTAGGACTCACTGAACCTGAGGGACAAACAATTCAGACAAATCAAGCCAAACCTTAGCACTAAACAATGGGAATATAATCCAATCTTTTACAAATCAGAATTTTATGGTGATGTTTTTGTCTTTGCTGGTAAGCAATAGGATTTGTTGTCAGAGAGTCAGCCCACTGTTCAGATTCTAGTTGTCTTTTAAGAGCTGTATGACCTTGAAATGTTAGAAAATCTTACTACTGCTGAGAGATGAACGGTTCTTTATAACTTGCAGGATCATTAGGAAGAATATATATACATATATATATATATATGTATATTTATATATCTATATATCATGTATAAGCTTAATATATTTACATTAGATAAGTGCCTGTTATATACACCACTTGACTAAGACTCATTTTAAAGAATAACAATAATTTTGTTTGATCACCTTTCTCTACTATTATTATATTGAGTTATATTAGCGAGGAAGGAGCATTTTTGTAATTTAACATTTTCAAGATTCTACATGATTAACACAATTTCCAGCAAACTGTATTGTTAATTTCCTTAGCCTTTATGATTATCAATGATTAATGCTCTCTTAGCTAATAATAAATGTGCTAACATTCTGAGTTCTGCATCTTGAAGCATTATAAGTAGGATACAATGAGATGATTTATGCAATCAAAGATAGGTTGGACAGCACAACTTGACCTTATTTCAAGAAATATAAAATAATTTATGATAGTAGCAAAGGTCTATTTAGGAAAGAAAAATGCATGGGACAAAGGAAAAGAAGCCATATATTTAAGAGGTTGTCTGAAACTTATATTAATTATGAAATATTACATGCCTATTAACAATCTGGCTTTTTAAGTCACATGTAATTTGCATGAGTCATTAAAGCTCTCCTGGCCTCAGTTTCCTTGTATGTAAATATTATTTGTAGTACATACTTTTATTTAGGGTTCTGAAATTTAAGTATACATGCTAAATAATTATAAAGAATAGAGTTACTTTTTAAACAATTTGTTGATTATCATAGCTTTTTGCTTCTTGAATTTACTAGTGAACTGGGAATAAACAGAAAACATAGCTGTAGTTATGATGAAAACTTAATATTGGTATATTTTCAGAGGTTTAGGCACTTTGGACTATTTCAGAGGTTTAAGGGAAAGTAAAAGTTATTGAAAGACAGATGTTCTGTCAACAGTCTACAGCCACTGTTACAAGTATGAATTACCTATCTCATTATTTTGACAATATGCAGGAAAAAAATCTACCTAAAAAGCTTATTTTGGCCAAACATTCCAGTGAGCACCCTGCCATGGTAAAGAAGACGTGGTGCCTGGGGCTGAGACTGGTTACGTCTTGTCTGACTCCAGGAAGCAGAGAGTGATACGCGCTGCGGCTCACCTCACTTTCTCCTTTATATTCAGTTCTTGATTCAGCCCACGCTTTGTTGCCACCCACACGTAGGGTATCCGTCATTCTGATCCTAATTAACCCAATCCAGTAATCGTTTCATAGATCTGCCAAGAAGTTTGTTTTCTGTAGTGGTTCTAAATGCCACTAATAGATAGTTAGGATTAATCATTAAAGTTCCATCCCTTCCTTGCTTCTGTCACATCCAAAAGCATCACTTTAAGCTAGTGCCTTCTGCTTCTTGTCATCATAGGCTTCTAGCCTTCTAAGATGCAAAACACATTCAGTATCCTTCAAAAATCTCCATGGTCTTTAAAGTTCCAACGTTTTTTGAAAGTTGAAGTGCATAGTCTCTTTTGAGACCGGGACAATTACTTAACAGTGAGTTTGTGTGTGTGTGTGTGTGTGTGTGTGTGTGTGTGTGTGTGTGTGTGTGTGAGAGAGAGAGAGAGAGAGAGAGAGAGAGAGAGAGAGAGAGAGAGAGAAAACCAACTTGCATATTTCAGTTCATAATGGAAGAAATTGGTATACCAACAAGGGAAGATGAGACTTTCATAGGACTGAAACTCAATAGATGAGATACTACTCTAATTCCTGTATTTCCATGGATGGTACCACAGCTTGTCTCAGTTATGGCTTCTATCACTGTGATAAAACATCATGAATGTGGTAGTTTAAATGACTTGGCTCCCAAAAGGCCCATTGGGGGTGACACTATTAAGAGATGTGGCCGTGTCAGAGAAAGCGTGTCACTGGAGGTAGCTTTGTGGTTTTAGATGCTTTAGCTAAGTCCATTGTCACTCTCTCTTCCTGCTGCCTGTCCTTGTATAACTCTCAGCTACCTCTCCAATGCCCTATCCACCTTCATGCCACCATGCTTTCTAACATAACAATAATGGACTCATTCTCTGAACTATAAGCCAGATTCAGTTCGATGTTTTCCTCAATGAGAGTTGCTGTGCTTATGATGTATTTTCACAGCAATAGAAACCTGAAGACAATGACTAAACACAGTGTGAGAAGGAAAAATAATTATTTCATCTTTTAGCTTTTATTCTATCATCTAGAGAATTCAGAGCAGAAACTTAAAGCAGTAGTTTGGTGTAGAGACTGATGCAGAGGCCGTAGAGGAATACCCTTACTCCTTTACTCCTCATGCTTTGTTCAGTCTTTCTTATACACATCAGGACCACCCACCCAGAGGTAGCAGCACCTGCAGTGGACCATGTCTTCTCACATTAACTATTAATCAAAAATATTCCAATGATTTGCCTATTGGCCAATCGTATACAGGCATATTCTCAATTGAGCATTCCACTTTCTCTATGACTCCAACTTGTATCAAGTTGACAAATAGACAACACGGGGCTTATGGTGGAATTTGCTAAACTTCAAAGGGCTTGAGCAACCCCATCTCTTCATCTTTGCTCCCTGTACCATAAATAGCCCGTCTTTTGAACCAGTTCCATTTTCCAGCCTACAGATTTCCTCAGCGAGTACCACATGTTCCTGGTATCTGCAACATCATGGGCGTTTCTATAGCAACCATGGTTTTAGTTCTACAGTCTCATTCAGAGCTATCTCAGTGCCTGTGTATAGGGTCTCCTATCCTGCCACATATTGTTTGACTTCTGAGCTTTCTAGAACCACAGTGCTCCTCAACTTTACATCTTTAGTGCTTGTAAAACCAGCACTAATAGCCTCTAGCTAGGGAAGGAACCAGTTCTCCTTTGACCATAGTTGCTCTGGCCTTTGTGCATTGACCCTGGAGAAATAATTTCCTAGGCCATTGGCTTTGAGAAGGGAACATCTTCACAGGCATTCCAAGCATAGGATATCTCCTCTCAAATAAATTTTCATTTCACAAAATGGAGCCATTACTGAATATAGTCTTGCACTCTATTAGGTTTGGCATAAAGAACCAAGAAGCTACTCTTTAATAGCAATAGTTTAATTCACATTTATAGCTGTTTCCAAACTTGACTTGTCTGTAACATCAAACTCATATCCTTTTCTCCACCTAACTACACTCTTTCCATAGCTTTCTGTTCTTGTTACTCTCTATCACATTTAACTTGGATGAGAGCAGTAAGCAGTAGACTTGAAAGGGCCTCACTATTAATACTACTTTGAGATTTCTTCTGCCAAACAAATTAGCCCTTTGATCTTAAGTTCAACCTCATTCAGATCTGATGACATGGGCATAATGTAGCTAGATTCTTTAATAGTATAACTCAAATGATCTGGCATACAGTTCCCAATAGTTACTATTCTCTGCTAACTCATGCTGTACCTACCATGTCTACATTTCTCTGGGCATTCTTTTCCAATAGTCACCCACTGGAATGACCCATTAAACTTGACCCATAGAATTCTAGGCCTTTTTGATCCCCAATTCAAGCTCTACCACATTCTTCCTGAAAACCATTTCCAAAGGTCTAAGAACCATGTGGTCAGGTTTACCATAGCAACAGCCTACTTCTCAGTTCTACATTCTATATTAGTCACTTCTTTCATTGCTGCAACAAAATACCTACTTAAGGAGGAAGGGTTTATTTTTACTCATGGTTCCAGGGTACAATTCTGTCATGGTGTAGAAGTCATAATGTTAGGAGTTTGAGATCACACATCACCTTGTGTTCACAGTCACGAAGCATGCAGTAATGAGTATTCCTGTCCTATTTTTATACAGTGTAGTACCTCAGCAAATAGGTCTTATCCATATTGTAGGTGAGTTTTTTCATATCACTTAATGATGTCTAGAAATTCCCTGACAGACTGGTTAAGAATTCTGTTTCTATGGTGATTCTAATTCACATCAAGATGACAGTCAAGATTAACTCCTAGAAAGGGGATCTATATCACTAAGAAAGTAAAACAGCATAAATATATCTGACAGTCCTGAAAACAGACCCTAGCATAGGAAAGGCAAGAGAAAATGTGTTAGTTTCCAAGTGACCAGACCCAACAGAAAGTACAAATACCTAGAAAGTGAGAAGCTGTCAATGAATAAGAGTACATGTGAACTAGCCATCAAATAACTACTCCAGGGTCCAACTCAAACAAAGGTTAAACAATGGCTATACAAGGACAGAGATTGAAACATAGAATATCCAGCCCTAAGTATAATTGAATAAATGAATCAAATTTCTTCTTTCTCATAGTCCAGGCTCCCTAGCCTGGAGCCTTTTTTTTGCTCACTGCATTTCTCTGGAGTCCCTCATTCTTGTCAAGTCTGATTTGCTTTTAGGAGACAGACCTTGTGCAACAGCTCTGCTCTAGCTAAGTTCTTACGAGGGGTTGATCAGTGAAGTGTAACTCTTTATTTGGACACATTTCTACTTCTCTTTTATCATTCAACTCATAGACAAAGGTTAAAAATTTCTTAGTGGAGTTGGCATAGTAGCTCATCAGGTAAAGGCACTCACGGCAAACCATGACAACTTGAGTATGGTCTATAAAACCCACCTGGTGTTAGACAAGAAGACCAACTCCTCACTGTAGGTCACTCCTCTGACCTACATTATGGTGTCTCATCTCCATAGATACAAAGTAAATAATTTCTTAAAATAGAAAGCTCTTGATAATTAAATATTGCTATGTCTGATAAATTCAAGTTTTATGTTTATTCATTCAAAGGGCAGTGTCAACATCTTGTGACTAGCAAGCAGAAGTGTCTTAATATCGTTGATCACATGCTCATGTCTCAAAACGGTGAGTCGTGATGCTAACTAAGGCTTCTTTTAGACCGGATAAACAGTTCTCTGCACCCAAATCCCGTGGGAGGGAGAGCTAAACCTACAGAGAGGCAGACACGCCTGGGAAACCAGAAGAGACTGCACTCTGCACACATCTCTGACACCAAAGGAAAACACCAAACGCCATCTGGAACCCTGGTGCACTGAGGCTCCCGGAAAGGGCAGTGCAGATCTTCCTGGTTGCTGCCCCTGCGAGAGCTCGTAGGCAGCACCCCACGAGCAAACTTGAGCCTCGGGACCACAGGTAAGACCAACTTTTCTGCTGCAAGTGACCTGCCTGGTGAACACAAGACACAGGCCCACAGGAACAGCTGAAGGCCTGTAGAAAGGAAAAACTACACGCCCGAAATCAGAACACTCTGTCCCCATAACTGGCTGAAAGAAAACAGGAAAACAGGTCTACAGCACTCCTGACACACAGGCTTATAGGACAGTCTAGCCACTGTCAGAAATAGCAGAACAAAGTAACACTAGAGATAATCTGATGGCAAGAGGCAAGCACAGGAACCCAAGCAACAGAAACCAAGACTACATGGCATCATCAGATCCCAATTCTCCCACCAAAGCAAACACGGAATATCCAAACACACCAGAAAAGCAAGATCTAGTTTCAAAATCATATTTGATCATGATGCTGGAGAACTTCAAGAAAGACATGAAGAACTCACTTAGAGAACAAGAAGAAGCCTACAGAGAGGAATCACAAAAATTCCTGAAAGAATTCCAGGAAATCATAAATAAACAAGTAGAAGCCCATAGAGAGGAGTCACAAAAATCCCTGAAAGAATTCCAGGAAAACACAATCAAACAGTTGAAGGAATTAAAAATGGAAATAGAAGCAATGAAGAAAGAACACATGGAAACAACCCTGGATATAGAAAACCAAAAGAAGAGACAAGGAGCTGTAAATACGAGCTTCACCAACAGAATACAAGAGATGGAAGAGAGAATCTCAGGAGCATAAGATTCCATAGAAATCATTGACTCAACTGTCAAAGATAATGTAAAGCGGAAAAAGCTACTGGTCCAAAACATACAGGAAATCCAGGACTCAATGAGAAGATCAAACCTAAGGATAATAGGTATAGAAGACAGTGAAGACTCCCAGCTCAAAGGACCAGTAAATATCTTCAACAAAATCATAGAAGAAAACTTCCCTAACCTAACAAAAGAGATACTCATAGGCATACAAGAAGCCTACAGAACTCCAAATAGATTGGACCAGAAAAGAAACACCTCATGTCACATAATAGTCAAAACACCAAACGCACAAAATAAAGAAAGAATATTAAAAGCAGTAAGGGAAAAAGGTCAAGTAACATATAAAGACAGACTTATCATTATTACACCAGACTTTTCGCCAGAAACTATGAAAGCCAGAAGATCCTGGACAGATGTCCTACAGACCCTAAGAGAACACAAATGCCAGCCCAGGTTACTGTATCCTGCAAAACTCTCAATTAACATAGATGAAGAAACCAAGATATTCCATGACCAAACCAAATTTACACAATATCTTTCTACAAATCCAGCACTACAAAGGATAATAAATGGTAAAGCCCAACATAAGGAGGCAAGCTATACCCTAGAAGAAGCAGGAAACTAATCGTCTTGGCAACAAAACAAAGAGAGTGAAAGCACACAAACATAACCTCACATCCAAATATGAATATAACAGGAAGCAATAATCACTATTCCTTAATATCTCTCAACATCAATGGCCTCAACTCCCCAATAAAAAGACATAGATTAACAAACTGGATACGCAATGAGGACCCTGCATTCTGCTGCCTACAGGAAACACACCTCAGAGACAAAGACAGACACTACTTCAGAGTGAAAGGCTGGAAAACAACTTTCCAAGCAAATGGTCAGAAGAAGCAAGCTGGAGTAGCCATTCTAATATCAAATAAAATAAATTTTCAACTAAAATTCATCAAAAAAGATAAGGAAGGACATTTCATATTCATCAAAGGAAAAATCCACCAAGAGGAACTCTCAATCCTAAATATCTATGCCCCAAATACAAGGACACCTACATACGTAAAAGAAACCTTACTAAAGCTCAAAACACACATTGCACCGCACACAATAATAGTAGGAGACTTCAACACCCCACTCTCATCAATGGACAGATCATGGAAACAGAAATTACACAGAGACATAGACAGACTAAGAGAAGTCATGAGCCAAATGGACTTAACAGATATTTATAGAACATTCTATCCTAAAGCAAAAGGATATACCTTCTTCTCAGCTCCTCATGGTACTTTCTCCAAAATTGACCATATAATTCATCAAAAAACGCGCCTCAACAGGTACAGAAAGATAGAAATAATCCCATGCGTGCTATCGGACCACCAAGGCCTAAAACTGGTCTTCAATAACAATAAGGGAAGAATGCCCACATATACGTGGAAATTGAACAATGCTCTCTACTCAATGATAACCTGGTCAAGGAAGAAATAAAGAAAGAAATTAAAGACTTTAGAATTTAATGAAAATGAAGGTACAACATACCCAAACATATGGGACACAATGAAAGCTGTGCTAAGAGGAAAACTCATAGCGCTGAGTGCCTGCAGAAAGAAACAGGAAAGAGCATATGTCAGCAGCTTGACAGCACAAGCTCTAAAAGCTCTAGAACAAAAAGAAGCAAATACACCCAGGAGGAGTAGAAGGCAGGAAATAATCAAACTCAGAGCTGAAATCAACCAAGTAGAAACAAAAAGGACCATAGAAAGAATCAACAGAACCAAAAGTTGGTTCTTTTAGAAAATCAACAAGATAGATAAACCCTTAGCCAGACTAACGAGAGGACACAGAGAGTGTATCCAAATTAACAAAATCAGAAATGAAAAGGGAGACATAACTACAGATTCAGAGGAAATTCAAAAAATCTTCAGATCTTTTTTTTTTTACTTTTTTTTTATTAACTTGAGTATTTCTTATATACATTTCGAGTGTTATTCCCTTCCCCGGTTTCCGGGCAAACATCCCCCTCCCACCTCCCCTTCCTTATGGGTGTTCCCCTCCCCCCTCCCCCCCTTGCCGCCCTCCCCCCAACAGTCTAGTTCACTGGGGGTTCAGTCTTAGCAGGACCCAGGGCTTCCCCTTCCACTGGTGCTCTTACTAGGATATTTACTAGGATATTCATTGCTACCTATGAGGTCAGAGTCCAAGGTCAGTCCATGTATAGTCTTTAGGTAGTGGCTTAGTCCCTGGAAGCTCTGGTTGCTTGGTATTGTTGTACATGTGGGGTCTCGAGCCCCTTCAAGCTCTTCCAGTTCTTTCTCTGAGTCCTTCAACAGGGGTCCTATTCTCAGTTCAGTGGTTTGCTGCTGGCATAAGCCTCTGTGTTTGCTGTATTCTGGCTGTGTCTCTCAGGAGCAATCTACATCCAGCTCCTGTCAGCCTGCAGATCTTACTATAAAAGCCTATATTCAACAAAACTTGAAAATCTGCAGGAAATGGACAATTTCCTAGATAGAAACCAGGTACCTAAGTTAAATCAGGAACAGATAAACCAGTTAAACAGCCCCATAACTCCTAAGGAAATAGAAGCAGTCATTAAAGGTCTCCCAACCAAAAAGAGCCCAGGTCCAGACGGGTTTAGTGCAGAATTCTATCAGACATTCATAGAAGACCTCGTACCAATATTATCCAAACTATTCCAGAAAATTCAAAAAGATGGAGCACTACCGAATTTTTTCTATGAAGCCACAATTACTCTTATACCTAAACCACACAAAGACCCAACAAAGAAAGAGAACTTCAGACCAATTTCCCTTATGAATATCGACGCAAAAATACTCAATAAAATTCTGGCAAACCGAATCCAAGAGCACATCAAAACAATCATCCACCATGATCAAGTAAGCTTCCTCTCAGGCATGCAGGGATGGTTTAATATACGGAAAACCATCAACGTGATCCATTATATAAACAAACTGAAAGAACAAAACCACATGATCATTTCATTAGACGCTGAGAAAGCATTTGACAAAATTCAACACCCCTTCATGATAAAAGTCCTGGAAAGAATAGGAATTCAAGGCCCATACCTGAACATAGTAAAAGCCATATACAGCAAACCAGTTGCTAACATTAAACTAAATGGAGAGAAACTCGAAGCAATCCCACTAAATTCAGGGACTAGACAAGGCTGCCCACTCTCTCCCTACTTATTCAATATAGTTCTTGAAGTTCTAGCCAGAGCAATCAGACAACAAAAGGAGGTCAAGGGGATACAGATCGGAAAAGAAGAAGTCAAAATATCACTGTTTGCAGATGATATGCTAGTATATTTAAGTGATCCCAAAAGTTCCACCAGAGAACTACTAAAGCTGATAAACAACTTCAGCAAAGTGGCTGGCTATAAAATTAACTCAAATAAATCAGTAGCCTTCCTCTACACAAAAGAGAAACAAGCCGAGAAAGAAATTAGGGAAATGACACCCTTCATAATAGACCCAAATAATATAAAGTACCTCGGTGTGACTTTAACCAAGCAAGTGAAAGATTTGTACAATAAGAACTTCAAGACTCTGAAGAAAGAAATTTAAGAAGTCCTCAGAAGATGGAAAGATCTCCCATGCTCATGGATTGGCAGGATTAATATAGTAAAAATGGCCACTTTACCAAAAGCGATCTACAGATTCAATGCAATCCCCATCAAAATTCCCATCCAATTTTTCAAAGAGTTATACAGAACAATTTGCAAATTCATCTGGAATAACAAAAATCCCAGGATAGCTAAAACTATCCTCAACAATAAAAGGACTTCAGGGGAAATCACTATCCCTGAACTGAAGCAGTATTACAGAGCAATTGTGATAAAAACTGCATGGTATTGGTACAGAGACAGACAGATCGACCAATGGAACAGAATTGAAGACCCAGAAATGAACCCACACACCTAAGGGCTCTTGATTTTTGACAAAGGAGCCAAAACCATCAAATGGAAAAAAGATAGCATTTTCAGCAAATGGTGCTGGTTCAACTGGAGGTCAACATGTAGAAGAATGCAGATCGATCCATGCTTATCACCCTGTACAAAGCTTAAGTCCAATGGATCAAGGACCTCCACATCAAACCACATACACACAAACTAATAGAAGAAAAACTAGGGAAGCATCTGGAACACATGGGCACTGGAAAAAATTTCCTGAACAAAACACCAATGACTTATGCTCTAAGATCAAGAATCGACAAATGAGATCTCATAAAACTGCAAAGCTTTTGTAAGGCAAAGGACACTGTGGTTAGGACAAAACGGCAACCAACAGATTGGGAAAAGATCTTTACCAATCCTACAACAGATAGAGGCCTTATATCCAAAATATACAAAGAACTCAAGAAGTTAGACCGCAGGGAGACAAATAACCCTATTAAAAATGGGGTTCAGAGCTAAACAAAGAATTCACAGCTGAGGAATGCTGAATGGCTGAGAAACACCTAAAGAAATGTTCAACATCTTTAGTCATAAGGGAAATGCAAATCAAAACAACCCTGAGATTTCACCTCACACCAGTGAGAATGGCTAAGATCAAAAACTCAGGTGACAGCAAATGCTGGCGAGGATGCAGAGAAAGAGGAACACTCCTCCATTGTTGGTGGGATTGCAGACTGGTACAACCATTCTGGAAATCAGTCTGGAGGTTCCTCAGAGAATTGGACATTGAACTGCCTGAGGATCCAGCTATACCTCTCTTGGGCATATACCCAAAAGATGCCCCAACATATAAAAAAGACACATGCTCCACTATGTTCATCGCAGCCTTATTTATAATAGCCAGAAGCTGGAAAGAACCCAGATCCCCTTCAACAGAGGAATGTATACAGAAAATGTGGTACATCTACACAATGGAATATTACTCAGCTATCAAAAACAATGACTTTATGAAATTCGCAGGCAAATGGTCGGAACTGGAAAATATCATCCTGAGTGAGGTAACCCATTCACAGAAAAACACACATGGTATGCACTCATTGATAAGTGGCTATTAGCCCAAATGCTTGAATTACCCTAGATGCGTAGAAAAAATGAAACTCAAGACGGATGATCAAAATGTGAATGCTTCACTACTTCTTTAAAAGGGGAACAAGAATACCCTTGGCAGGGAATAGAGAGGCAAAAATTAAAACAGACACAGAAGGAACACCCATTCAGAGCCTGCCCCACATGTGGCCCATGCATACACAGCCATCCAATTAAACAAGATGGATGAAGCAAAGAAGTGCAGGCTGACAGGAGCTGGATATAGATCTCTCTGGAGAGACACAGCCAGAATACAGCAAACATAGAGGCTTATGCCATCAGCAAACCACTGAATTGAGAATAGGACCCCCGCTGAAGGAATCAGAGAAAGAACTGGAAGAGCTTGAAGGGGCTCGAGACCCCATATGCACAACAATGCCAAGCAACCAGAGCTTCCAGGGACTAAGCCACTACCTAAAGTCTATACATGGACTGACCCTGGACTCTGACCCCATAGGTAGCAATGAATATCCTAGTAAGAGCACCAGTGGAAGGGGAAGCCCTGGGTCCTGCTAAGACTGAACCCCCTCTGAACTAGATTGTTGGGGGGAGGGCGGCAAGCGGGGGGAGGATGGGGAGGGGAACACCCATAAGGAAGGGGAGGGGGGAGGGGGATGTTTGCCCGGAAACCGGGAAAGGGAATAACACTCGAAATGTATATAAGAAATACTCAAGTTAATAAAAAAAAAAAAAGACTTCTTTTAGTCAGAATTTTTCCATTCATTCAGTAAGGAGATTGAATCTTCATATGGCTGATCCTATTGAACTGATATATATTCATATTTCATGTATTAAGAGTTTTGCTAATTACACAAGGAGAGACTTTCAAAGATTTTAAGTATATGCATCTGATTTATTTATATATACATAAAAGGAAAATGACACATAATATACAAATTTACCATCAATTTAATAATTAACTGCCAGAACAACTGTTTAAGGAAAAAATGCATAAAATTTTCAAAGAGTAAAAATTTTCAGTACTTTTCACTCCATGCCTTTTTTAGTTATCTAATTCTATTAGATTTATATCTTACATTGGTTTTGAACTCTTTACATCTCTGTATATTGGATAAAATGAATGAAATGCATTGTGTTTGATTAAACAGGGATAAACGGATTACTAATGTAGAGAGATAATTGCTCCCCCTATTTAATTGTAAATTTATCCTACATTTCCAGTTGTCTATATCTGCATTTAATTTTGAATTCTCCCTTGAATTTATTATAACAACTTTAATGTTTCCTTCATGATAATTAAGTAAAATTTGGACATTTATTTGCTTTGTATTTTTCAAAGACTAACAATTTTATCTTTTTAAAAACTGTTTTTTTAGAACTATGAAAATTATTCCCTAATATTGGAGATAGAAAACAGGCTTAGAAAATTTTGATAACTAGTCCATTATGACACTACTAAAAGTCTAAACTTATAATTATTGAAACAAATGTGCATTCATTTCCAGTGAATTACAATGTTGTCCATGTAAACAAATCACATGGAATTTATATTCTAGAACATTCAGAAGAACATTGGCTCACATATGCATGAAAACTCAATGAATTAATAATTACTACTGATTATGTAATTAGAGACTGAATTGCTAATTACATTTCAACATAGATACTGTATAGTAATTACACAAAAATAATGGTCTAGTGAAGCACAAACAAAGCAACACTATTTAAACTCTATCTAGCCATCAATGGATCAGTGATTCATTTCAATTAGAATTTAAGAAGTTGCTAAGGTATTTTTCTTTTAGATTCTGATTAATCATATTAACACAAACTAATAGCAATTTTGATATTTTCATACTGGAAAGGAATCAAAAGAGAACAAGAAAGTAGAAAGAGGAGGGAGAGCTGCAACTTTCAAATGAAAGAAAGTCAAAGGCTGGTGTGTAGACCCAGGGATATTTGTAGACTGTGGTTCTGCTGAAGCCAGATCATCAAAGTCAAGCTCTTATTGCATGATGTAGGGATATGCCACCTACCTATAAGCTATGATGAGGTGAGAACAAGTCTGTCGATCATCTAAAGCAATCGACTCACAGTGAATTTAAAACCCCTTTGGTCAGCCTACCTTAACCCCAGGATGAGTCTATTATCCCCATGACACAAAGAAGCAGGATATAGCAAAAATTTACGATACACTCAGGGAACAAATAACAAACCCGACTAACTATATTTTCATGTCTACATCTGTAAGTGATGAGTTATCCCTGGTACATTTAGAAAACAACCTTATCATTGTTAGTATCGATGTAATGAAAAATGTACTTGCCCTAAAATAATGTAAGACTGACAAATGCCATGTGCTTCTGAAGTTCCTATCTCCATCAAACAGCATCCATGAGACAGATTCATGATGATTACCATGTGACATCTTGAAGGGACAATTTTTTGTTATGGTTATCTTTCCACACAGATGAAGTGACAAGCTAATATATAGATAGGCCTAAAGCCACTCAAGATGATAGAACGTCATGGATCATCCCAGTCAGCTCCAGTGCATGTAGAGAAGGTTTTCTGTTTGTTCTTTGTTTTTAAAGCAGATTTCAACTTATTTCCTTCAAGATAAACAGCAACACTTCAAGAAGTTATTACTTTTATTTTCATAATTTTTATATTTCCACAAATGTTATCTCTGACTTCTTCCGTTTCTTCTAGACCTTTCACATCTCTGCAATAAGACAAATTATTATTGCAATAATAATTGTCTGCAATAAGACAAATAATAGTATTACTAAGTATAAATTATAAATATAGAATTGTAAGAAAATATTGTTTTTGAATGTCCAATTCAGAAATTATTAGAAAATGCTATGTTTCTACCAAACTTAAGGAAAAGTTATTTCCTAAAACATACTGACAGAAAAACTTGGAGAAAAAACACACTCCCTGAATTTCTAACAATTAAAAATAGCTCAAAATGCTTCCTACACACAGAATTGTGAAACACGTGGCAATTATTTTGAACCCAGATTTCCTTCATGTTTCCTGTAATTTGACTGAGTTTTAACACAAGTCTATGATAGGTAGCCTCATGTTTGAGCAGGCGCAAGGCTTCTATCAGTCCTGTTATACATTCTCATTCCTTTAGAGACTTAATATCAGTCATATAGTTTGAACACAAATGTTATCACCAGTTAGAGACCAGGAGCATATCATTAGTAGTGTATTCTCTTTCTCTAAACATCACAGAAAACTCACACAAAGACTCACCTTGATTGCAGTTCTATGGATGATATTTACCTGAGTCATTAAGCTCCTCTTAGACGATCAGAACTACATCCAGGCAGAATGAAGATGGTAGTCAGAACTTACCTTCCTAGTGACAAATAAGAGACTGGAATTTAGTAAGATAAGCTTTGGTTGTTTCAAGCCTTTGGGAAAAAAGATATATGCTAATCATGCTTTTATTCATGATAAAAGGTGTATCAATAGATAATTGAATGACACTTTGTTCACCATCTTGAAACCCTTTGTTTTAACTTCAGTTGTACTAAGACTTAAAATTTCAAGTAATCTCTGCTGTTTGGTAGTATCCATAACATCTGTGCTTTTAAAAAATACAGATTTTCAAGACAATGCACAATAACAGCACCTGATTACTTGTCACCTATGAACCAATAAAAAAGTAAGATAAGTATCTTAAGTAAGATAAGTAAGATAAAAAAGTAAATAAATTCAAGGCCTTAAAGAGATTTGTGTGCCTAAGTACTATTATCAGTGGTTAATGAACAGGTTAATAAATAGTTAAGAAGCATATTTACAATTACAAATATTCTTATAGAAGGAAAGAAAAAATTTTATTATCAATGTGAAAATATGTAATTAAGAACTGTCATGTTTCAGAGAAATTGTGAGGCTCAAGTGCAAACTCACAGCTCTGTTAAAATGAAAAATGCTCAACAGCGCATCAACCAGCAATTATGGTGTAAAGGTGTCTGGAATAAACTTTCCGTTACCACACCACAACACTTGTTTTAACATATGCTTCCCACATGAATCTCTACCTCATGATCTGCTCTGATTATCAGTGTCCCAGAACTGTAAAAGAGGCTGTCACTCCCCAAGCTAACAGATCTGTCAACTTAGGATAGTACCTGTAGCTTATGAACACATAAGAGAAGTCCTTCACAGCTAATTCATGTAAGAGAATCATAGCACCACTATGTAACTCTTCAACTGCCATAATGGTTATTACTTTAAAAGGATATTTCAAATTGAATGCATGAATACAGCTTTAAATAAAATAATTATGCACATTTTATGAATATATGTAGAAAGATGGAAAATATAAAGCCCCCAAAAAATCGAGGTATGAAGTCTTTTATGGCTTTCTCCTATAGTCCTGCAGATTTCTTTCTCTCCTGAGACAGGTTAGACAGACCCAGCATTCTATTGGAGCATTAGGGAGAAGGACTAATTACATTTGAGCAACATAACGTAGAAATGCAAATAGTCTTATTAATGTTAATTTTATCTTAATTCTTTGATGCTCCTTGATTCCTTTCCCTTTTAATAACACCACCTGTTAGGGACAAGTCATTCACCTGCTTGAGGTGGAGTTGTCAAGTGTCCCCCGTAACACTTGACTCTAAGCGATGAGCCAACAGCTAAGCAGCTGTTTGGCAAACAAGGCAACTGGCTGTTCTCTCCATGGCTACTCTGAGGACTACAACTCCAGTTTGGTGGTTATGTGTCATGGAGCCGAAACAACCACTATGCAGAAAATGTTATTTCTGTTATAGCCATTACAGATCATCTATAACAACCTTGGAAACCATAACTGCAAATGAAGCTATCTTGAAATCTACTTACTCTGAGGCTATTCTCACTCAGGTAAAGGGGAAAACACTTTTTCAAATGTCTCAGTGCGAAGCTTGTGATTTGTAGAAATGAAGCACCTGTCATGGTGGAAGGGGAAGCTGTGGTGTGATTAGCACAGGCTACAATCCTGAAGGCGAATAGCATAACCATGTCATCCCTTTCCTGGCTGCATTGCCAGACTGTTCAGCCTACAGATTGAGTCACCTAGAAGATCCTTTCTGCTCCCTCAGGTGGCAATATGAGGCCCAATGAATGGTTCTTACAGAATGGTCTTTTCTTTCTTGCCTATGACCATTGTAAAATCCAGAATCGTGTGCACTGGTTATGCTATGTGGAGATGGTGGTGAGAAGTAGCATTTGCACAGGCAATAGTAGCAGTTGCAAAAACATTGTAGCTGAAGAGGTTTGGAGAGTGACTTTGGCATTCTAGATTTGTTTCTTTCAGGACAGATAATCTCCTCTAGAAAAGTGTTAAAGATGAGAGATGGTGGTCCCTGGTTGCGGAAAGTGTTCCAGTGAGTACCCAAGACCCAAAGAGACAAGGCTTTCAACACTAAATGCCCAGCAGATCTAACACCAGCTATTTTGGGGAGACATAGGTGCTAACACTAAGGACTCAAAAACCAAAATATTGATCTTTATGTATTTCTGCCAATTATAGCTTCTGCTTTGAGTTGGTCAGTAAGTACAAGGCCACCAAAAGTCAATGCCCAGAGCAGTAATTATGTGATCTGAGAATCTAGACATATACATGTCTCATGTCTTTATAACTTGAAGCCATAGGCTTCTAGATCTCAGGACCCAGAACTATAGCTTCTGTGTCTCATAGTTCAGTCAGAAGGCCCTGGGCTGGGACCTCCAACACTAAAATTACTCTTTACATTTTCTTGATTTCCATTCCTCTAGAACATAATAATGCCAAGTAAGTCAATGTTAATTTAACCCCCAAGGTTCACCCTGTGAGGTCAGAGAAGAATAAGGAAGTATACTATGTGGTTTAAGAAATAACCTCTCTTCCAGACCACATGAAGTTCAAGAAGAAGGACCATAGTAAGTGTGGGTCCTTCAGTCCTTTGAAAGAGGAACAAAATATTCACAGGAGGAAATAAGGAGACAAAGTGTGGAGCAGAGACTAAAGGAAATGTCATCCAGAGACTGCCCTACCTGGGGGTCCATCCCATATACAGTCACCAAGCCCAGACACTATTGCTGATGCCAAGAAGTGCTGGCTGACAGGAGTCTGATATGGATATCTTTAGAGAAGTTCTGCCAGAACCTGACAAATACAGAGGCAGATGCTCACAGGCAACCATTGTACTGAGAATGGGGTCCCCAATGGAGGAGTTAGAGAAAAGACTGAAGGAGCTGAAGGGATTTTTCAACCCGATAAGAAAAAAACAGTACCAACTAACCAGATACCCCAGATCTCCCAGGGATTAAACCACCATCCAACGAGTACACATGGACAGACCCAAGGCTCCAACCACATATGTAGCAGAGGATGACCATGTTGGGCATCAATGGGAGGAGAGGCCCTTGGTCCTTTGAATACTCAATGCTCCAGTGTGGGGGAATGCCAAGGCAAGGAAGCATGAGGGAATAGGTGGCTGGATGGGTCAGGGAACACTCTCATAGAAGCAGGGGGAGGAGGAATGGGGGAGGGGGTTGTTGGAGGAGAAACAGGGAAATGGGGATAGCATTTGAAATGTAAATAAAGAAAATATCCAATAAAAGAAAAAATAAGACCAGGAAAAAATATAAATGGAAAAAAAAGGTTCCCCTTAAATCATTACCATTTATCCTAAGAAAAGCCTTAGTTTTGCCTTACATTATGATAAGCTAATTTGAAATTTTTCACCTCTATCTAACTAGAATCCAACTTTAAAATCTCTTTTTGCTTGATCTCCTCTACATCCCTCTTAATTATGTTTGGGAATTTATCCTTCCTGCTTCAGCAGTTGTGATGGTTTGTATATGCTCAGCCCAGGGAGTAGAACTATTAGATGTGGCCCTGTTGGAGTAGGTGTATCACTGTGGGTGTGGGCTGTAAGACTCTCAGCTGTCTAGAAATGAGTTTTCTGCTAGCCACCTTCAAATGAAGATGTAGACCTCTCAGCTCCTCCTGCACCATGCCTGCCTGGATGCTGCCATGTTCTCGCCTTGATGATAATGGACTGAACCTCTGAACCTGTAAGCCAGACCCAGTTAAATGTCCTTTATAAGAGTTGCCTTGGTCATGGTGTCTGTTCACAGCAGTGAAACCCTGACTAAGACAGAAGTATTAAATTTGAATTCATTTCAATACATTATTTGTTATGGGCAAAAAAGAAAAAGAGTAAAAGAAAAGAAAAAGAAATAACCTCTCCCAATGTCCACCAGAGCAGCATATTATCTTGCCCTACTTTCCTCGCAGCGATGTTATGAAGCATGATTACCATAGCAATTACATCACTTGCCTCTAAATGGGTGCTCTGTACCTGCTCTGTTTCAGGTTCTACTCTTCAATGTGTAGCCATTTAGTTGGGCATAGTGGTGCATTCCTATAAGCTCAGTATCTTAAGGGTGAGCTTGGAGGATGAGTAAAAGTTGGAGGATAGCATGGGTTAACAGTGAGTTCCGCCTCAGCCTTCAGTACCCAGTAAACCTTTTCTCAAAAACAAAGCACAACTGACATACATAAATAAATAAATAAATAAATAAATAAATAAATAAATAAATATCAAGTTTTAAGAACTTATACAATAAGCTATATTATGCCACATTAAGGGGGGGGGCCTACATAGGATCAAAGTATTTCATCCGCAGTTCGTCAGTAAACATGCTACAGAATTTAGCTCCTAAGGCCAGACACTGGCTGGAAACAAGTATTGGAAACAAGGATGGAGAAAATTAAAACCAAGAGCCAGCATCTCTGTAAGGAGCTGAATGACTATTACTTAGCCTTACTATAGCAAACCTCATCAAGATGCACGCCAACACAAAGGGCTTTCTGCAGTATTGCTTTCTAATCTCTGCTACATAGAAGACATATTAAGTAGCTGTTTTCCCAGCAGTGTCCCCTAAGATAAAATGGAAAAAGTAAGCCATTCCAATATAGCAGCCCAGGCTTCCTGAAGTGACTTTGTGGGAACTAAAAGGCAAAGCCAAGAATGTAACAGACCATCATGATACCTGATGCTCAGAGTGTTCAACCGTACAGAAAGAAGTGTTACTGATTGATGCTCCTGGGGTCTGACCTGCAGCCCTGAGGATCAGCTTTCAGAATGTGGTTATGTTTTCTGAGGCAAACTCTAGGTAAGAGAAAGGTGTCAATATTGTGATCATAAATGGTAACTGCCTTTTTTTAGTGAAGTTGACATTAGGGAAAATAACAGAAGAGAGGTTGCAGAAGTAACCAGAACAATACTGGCTATGACAATCTGTCACCTCTACCTAGTGGAGAGATCTGGGCTTATCATTGACTTGAAGGATGTGTGTTTAAAAAATCTACTTTGTATTACTCCAAAATAGCGTCGTGCATAGAAAAACTATAAACCCGATGAAAGTATAAGAAAAAGATCACTTCCTTTCCCAAGGCAACTATTATTATTTTGGCACTTGCATTCTCTATTTCCATGCATCTTTTCTGTAGTTGATATATTATCCTATGTGAAATATTATACTACATTTGTTAGTTATAATAAATGTTTTCCAGTTGACTGTACTTTAATAATGTCTGGATTACTCACCACAATTTGTTTTCTTTTTGAACATCTAAAATGAAATATGTTTTACCATGTAGAATAGAGTGATGAAATAAATTATGAATCCTTACTTGGCCCAAACTACAAGGCTTCTGAAGGGAAGTAGAGAGGAGATTCTGTACACAACTGTAATAAATATGAAGTCCTACCTAATCCTTATGACATGGAAGTCAGGGGGTGGTGACAATACCTAGAAATTAATTGTTCAGCAGATTTTCCAGGAACTACCATTCTTCATTCTATTTCTTGGTATTTTTGATTTTTCATATTCAAATGCAGAAAACCCCACAAGAACAATTTCTTCTAATTGTCTTACCATGTCCTACAATTTGTAAAGACAGTTCAAACTTTACATTACTATTCCTCTGTTTCATTTGTTACTACAAAGACTAATTCCCTATTCATGTGCTATGGAGCTTTGAATGAAATTCTGTATATATTTATGATATCATCAACTTAGTTTAATTACTTTCACACTTATACCTTTATAAATCCTTTTAATGTAGAAATAATGTCCTTTTCCTTAGACACTATCAAATGAATGTCCAGTAGAATAAAAGCTTCACAAGTATTTTTCAAAAGTTTCTATTGGGTAAATTTAAAGGAAACCGACGATTTTCAAAAGCAGAATCAAATGATATACTGCATAATTTTTATTATCAGAGATAAGTATATGTGAACTACAGTGTTAGTTTTTCTTCCTTTTTTCTTCCCTCTTGCCTTTCATCCCTCTCCTAGATATGTATGTATACATATTTACACATATATTTGTACAAGTTTTATTTATTGAAATGAAGTCTATATACATAGCTTAGGCTAGCACTGAACATCTTGAGTTACAGGTCAGCACCATATTGCTTGATATAAAGTTGTCTCTAAAATATGTACACGTGTGTACTCTGTAAAATATATACATGTATGTACTTTTGTAGCATCTTTAACTAGTATTTAAAAAGTCATTGTTTCCCTGAGTGTGCATGCACTGTCTCATTTTTGCATGACTTGGTCCTGAAAACCTAACTGGGCTGACCTGGGAATGAACAACTGAAGACTTGAAGAAGCAACTAATACACATACATTAAACCTGGGATCCTGTGGGCAGCACTTACTCTGATGGAGGGCACCTACTATGCTACCTGGAAACAGAGTATTTATGTACATCATGAGGAGTAGGGATTATTGTGTATGGGTGAGAGGCCTCTCTATGGGGAGCAATCTCAGGCTGTAAATGGCAGAAGACAAAGCTACAGTCCATAGTTTTTGTACACTGGTTTTAGCTGAAGTTCGATTGTTCAACACTTTTACTTGGACCAGAGGGAGACTTTGCTAAACCTCTGAGCCTCACCCAAAGAAGCCATTAGTATTTCCATGGGTCTGAAGCACTGGGGTCCTTGACATGCCTATACTCGTTGATAACTCATTCATTCAGAACTTCATTGTCTTCTTTCACATTTGCTAAGGGCTTCCTTTGCTCCCCATACTCTATCTTTCTCTTTAGATGCAGGATATATAATTGTTTGGAGACTCACCATATAGACTAGCTGTCCAGTGAGTTTCAGGGATCCATTGATTCTGCCACAAGAATTTTGATGACTGATTTATCTTCCCAAACCTTATTTCTTGAAATATGAAATATGATTATGATGATGACGACGACGATGACAATGATGGTGGTGATGGTGGTGGTGATGATGGTGATGATGTTGACGAATACGATGACGATGACGATGACGATGACGATGATGATTTGTTTCCAGAGAAGAAGTGACTAACAAATTTGTGAAGTTATAGGTGACTTGGCATTGAGATGGCTAAAACTGTAGAAGAAGATGTGATAGAACTTCCAGTATTTTCTTTATTCTGCAACTCCACTGGAGTTTAAGAAGATTGATCTGTAAACCAAGAGTACCAAAAATTGAGCTGACTTCCGTCTGAGTTAGAATTTCTATTGCCAGGATGAGACACCATAAGCAAAAAGTAAGTGAAGGAGGAAAGTTTATTTGGCTTACACTTTCAGATCATAGTCCACCATCAAAAGAAGCCAGGGCAGGAATTCAAACAATGCCCTTGCTCTACCTGCTTTCTTACAGAACCCAGGACCACCAACCCAGAGACAGCACCAGCCACAATGGACTGGGCCCTTCTCCATTGATTACATTGATGACCTACAGCAGGCACTTGTGGAGGCAGCTTTCAGTTGAGATTCCTTCTGTACCAATGATTCTGGCTTGTGTTAAGTAAACATAAAACTACCTAGAACACATTTCTTCAACTATCAAAAACCGTATCAATAAATTCCATTTCTATGTTCACCAGACAGCACAAAAGATTTGTAGTCCATTGATTAAACCATATTTCCCCCACCCATAAGGATTATAGATGGCTGGAAAGCTATTTGAAAATGATTTTAATTTTTTTGAGAGGGAATTACTTGCTCTAAGACAGTATTTTCTTTATTTTTTCTGACTTCATTTTATTTTTCTACTTATTTTAATTTGCTTTAGACAAAGACAGTTTATGTATACTACTATATAATACAAACACATATTTTATAAACAGCATTATAATCCTGGGAAATTAAAATGAAAAAACATAATATGTTTCACATACTGTACAAGAATAAATTTCTTCACAGATATCAGTTCGATTTAAATTTCACCAAATAAATATGATTTACCTTTACTTTGTATTGATCCTGATTGAAGGTAGTTCAGCTTTTATGGGAATGTAGTTATCTCCCCACAATCAGCACTCAGAGAACCACGGAAGCAATTGAATCAGAGCAACTACTTGTAAATGGCAAAACAAATTGATAATCTTAGACTTAAAAATACCACTTTAACACAGAGAAAGTAAAGCCCTATCTTTCCCTTCTAATGACAGTGTTTTCTTTTTAGCCAGACAATATGAGGCTGATCGTGTTATTACAGCAAAGCTATTCAAAAGCTTGGAAAGTGTCTGTTGGAAATGTCTTTCATTGGCTCTGAGACAACATAAATATTTCTGAATAGCCTAGTACAGACACAATTCTTTTAGGATATTCACTATCCTTAGGTAGTCTCCTCTGGAGGAGTTATGCAGAGTCTCAGCCTCGCCAAACTAATATTTTTTCAGTACTCATGGAGGCACAGCTTTCTTAAGGAGAACTGAGTGCCCTGCAGCAAACAATGAATTTAGGAGCTATTCAGAAGGGCTCTAGGAAAGCAGTGTGTTGATTGCAGATCAGAGAGCCCTGAGAACTCACCCTTGCTTGGTAAAAGCTCTTGAGGTTAGAGATCTGGTTGGCAAGAAGTGTCAGCTAGCAAAGAGCTTATTACCTGTGTTGATACAACTACAGCTATTGTTTTTTATTGGAAGTTTTATTTATTTACATTTCAAATATTATCCCTTTCCCAGTCGCCCCTCTGGAAACCCCCTACAATTTCTCCCTCCCCCTGCTTCTATAAGGGTACTTCTCCACCCACCTCCCCACCCTCTCCTTCCTCCCTGACCCCTACACTGGGGCATCAAGCCTTCCCAGGACCAAGGGTCTCTTTTCCCTTTGATGTGCGTTAGCAGAGTGGAGTAGCAGAAGCCTGCTGGGCCCATAACCCTGAGGCCAACAGATCAGAAACATTCTCTGCTAACTACAGCCATTTCTATTCTGTGTAAGCCAAAGGTACAAACACATCAATTTGATAAAAGGTAATCAGGAGAACAAAACGTTTCCACTATATCTTTAGCTAGTAATATTTCTTGGCTGTATTATGGGATATTATGGTTACTAGATATTTTAATCTTCAATCATAACTAACAATTTCCAGTAGTGTCTCATTTTTGCTACACTTGCTATTCAATAACCCCCTTCAACATTATCAGCACTAGAAATAAAAACATGTCACTACTCCTAGTTTTACTAAGAGTACAAAAAGAAGGGAAGATGGATTTTAGGAGCCAGAGATGTGAGGACACCAGGAGAACGTGGTCCTCAGAATCAACTAAGCAGGGCTCTTACGGCAGAGACTGAAGTGGCAATGATGGAGATAGTGTGGTTCTGAACAAGATCCTCTTTGCACATATGCGTATATGTTTAGTTTGTGTGTGTGTGTGTGTGTGTGTGTGTGTGTGTGTGTGTGTGTGTAAGTCTTAAAAATGAGAGTAAATAGGGATGTCTCTCTGATTCTTTTGCCTGCTCATGGAACCCCTTTCCTCCTACTGGGTTGCCTTGTGCAACCTTAATATGATGGTTTGTGCCTAGTTTTATTGCATCTTTGTTATGCCATATTTGGGAGTCCTGCTTGTTTCTGAAGGGAAATGAAGGAGTAATAGATTGGAGGAAGAGGCCATGGAAGGGGATAGGAGGAAGGGAGGGATGGGAGGCTTTAGTTGGGATGTAGTATATTAGAGAAGAATAAAGAAAAAGAAAATTTTGAAGAGTACAAAATCACGTTGAACACACACAAGTATTTTTGTTTTAAAAGTAACAAAAGTAATTATTATATACTTTTCTCCTAACTTAAGAAAACACACTGCAAAGATGCTTGCAAACTTCAAAGTACTGAAAACAATCCAGAACTTGCTAATAAAAGTGAACATTAGTGTTGGCACTAGAGACAGAGTGAAAGAGTTGTGGATTCTAGAATCTTCCTGTGGCCAACACACCTTGTAAATTTGTTTGCAAGAAACATCTTTCCTATAGGCTAAGTTATGTCACTGATTTATAGTCCCAGCTCAGTGGAGAAGCTGTGCAATGTTGTCAAACTGCAACTGTTCAGGGAGTAATAATACACGGTCTGTATATGTCCTCACAGATTCACTTTTTCCCAAAGCCTGTGAATCCATCTTTAGTTGGATGACTGAATGTGGTCTTCTAGGAAATGGAGGACAGAATGTTCCAGAACCACCACCATGATCTTTCTTCTGGTAATGGTTGGCAGCAAGAACATACTTAAAAAGAAAAGTATTAAAATTATAAATTATTATAACTTATTGGTAATATTAGTATTTTATAAAAGTTTCCAAAATATTTCCAACAATATAAATTAAAATTTCTACTTTTATGCAAACTTATCAATTCTTTATCTTAATGAATGCTTTGTTTTGCCAATAGATATAGACCCATATTTTCCATGTTAATAACTTGTACCTGATGTGATCAACATATTATCTTTTTAAATTTATTACTCATCACTTCTAAAGTACCTATTAACATCTTATCCACTTCTTTTCCTATTTTTACTTTTCATTAACTTTTTATTTATTTCAGAATTTTATCACATCAATTTCACGTCTTAGAAAAAAGGATTTTTGCAAGTTTTATGCACCAAAAAAACCTCTAATCTGTGTCATAATTTCCTTTTTGTTAATCGTTTCATTTGATAAACTTCTTAATTTTACCTATTTTTCTGTGTTTAGTGAGTTTGTTTGAGACAGGATATAACCCGGACCATAGCAAACTCACAGTCCTCTACCCTTTGTCTCTGGAGTACTAGGGTCTGTGTTTTGTACTACCACAGGCAGATCGTGTTCTTAATTGGAAAAAAATGAAAGACCTTAATAATAAAATTACGTTTTGTTCTGTTTTAAAATTCTTCAAAATGCTCCTGTAAACTTTAAGACTATAATCATGCCCTCTTTTATCTTTCCTTAATATTTTTGGCTTGTTTTCTCCTATTAGTAATGCTTACTGTGCCTGTCCTTCTTGAATTAAGCTTGTAGCCAGTTTTATATCCATGGTCTATGTGGATAAGGAATCCCACTATGTTTATTAAGCAATCCATCCTTTGCTCACTATTCAGTAACAGAAACCGTACCATGAATCAAGCTTCCATTTCCACAAAAGACATTTCTATTCTCTGGCCTGATTTACTGCTCATTTAGTCAAGAGAGGATGAATATAATGCTGTCTAATCCACTGTGGACTGCGATGGATTTTGAGGTAGAGCAAGGTAAGGCACTCTGTTATACAGCAACAAAATCAGTGTGTTATGACCCTTAGGCTTTGGCATTCTAAGCAGTAACTGTTTTAGACTAAACAATTTCAAATTCTGTAAAGCTTTGTAATTTTAATTGAATTTATAATTTATCAAATGAATAATTGAATTTTCTTCACAAATATAACATGTCCTCTCATTTATTTGACTATTTATGATTGTATCTAAATAGCTATTTATGTCATATATGTTTTATTATATGTTTTATATATCTGTTATTAGGTATGCTATGTTACTAGTTACTATTTTAAATGGTGGCTACTTTAAAATTAAATGTATGTAGTTTTGGTGTAGGCAATTAATTTTCAAATTGATTTTTGTACATGAGGTTTTTACTAAAACATAACTCATTCTTCTAATTTAAAAGCTAATTTTCTACTTACATGGACGATCATAATGACATAGGTTTTGTTCTTCTCTTTCAGCATGTGAAGCCTTCAGTTCCCTACCGTGGATTTATTTAGGATTTGTAGTTAAATGTGAAGAGGAGACACCAGAATGAGTTTTCTCCCCTTATGTTATGATTCCCTTGAGAATTAGCTATTCCCAGTATCCTACTGGCTGTTAGTATGGCAGGATGTCATTTTGAATTCAATAGTATGGTTCTTTTTTCCTTATTTTTTTGACAGTCAATTTTCCTCTTAAATTTACTCATTTCATGTAATTTTTCTAAATTGAATCAGTATTCTATTTCTAGACTTAACCTGACTTGATCATCAACAATTATCTTTGTGTACACTGCTAAATAAAATTGCTAACAAGTTAACTAGGATTTCTCATATTTGTTTATACATATTATAACCTAGAATTTTGTGTTTTGCTGTTTTCCTTCACTGAAATGTATCAAGGTCATATTAGTTTCATAAAATGAGTTAGAGAGTGGCAGCTCGTATGGTATTTTCTGGAAGCGTTTCTATAAGGTTTCAATGAATCATTCCCCAACAGTTTAATAGAAATTCAACGGAAACTCATTTGAATGTGTCATTTCCGATGCTGAAAATGTTAAAATTATGGATGGCATCTCATTGGTTCAAATTGAACCCAAAGTTTATGCTGCTAGTGACAAGTTGATTTGGATAAATTTTTCAGGAAGGTGTGTACTTTTACAATTATTTCACTTCATTTTTGAAGATTCATTCATAAAACCCTATTTTCCTATTTTTACAACAAGTGTATCCAGATTTTAATTCATGACACTGTTCCAATTTCTTTCTTTTGCTCTTTGCCTTTTGCCTAAGACTGTCAATGTTTCTTAGACTATAACTATATAACTATATATAACCTATATATAAATATATATATGTTTAGTATATTTATAGACTTTTATTAGGCTACAGAAATTTTAATGTCTGCTGTAGTATTTTTTAATTTCAGTCTTATACTTCCTATGCTGTGGATTTGCTAAGTGTTTATCTTGCTACTCATTGAATACATATATAATAAATTTTATAAAATCTTAGATCAAATGCTTCATTTCTAATGCCTCTTACTTTATAATATAAGTGCTGAGGCAATGCATTAACCTCGTGATAGTTATTTGGGATTTATTTATATTGATGTGTTTTTGAAGAACAAATGTACTGATATGTCTCCATTTTGATGAAAATTTGCAATGTAGATATAGATGTAAGAAGACCAACACTGGCATATCTAGAATAAGTCTATCAGGTTCTGTTTGGATTAGTCTTCTTTCCATAGATGCCTTCCAGTATAAATTAGTTTTGCCCATTTTCAGATTTCACAACATATAAATATATTTGAATTGTGACTCTACATTCCTGCATATATTACTAACTAGTTCTTTTTATTACTATCCCATCATGTTTATAGCAAAAATTGCTGATGTATTTATCTTGGTTTTCACCTTCTGAAGTCTTTTTTATTACATTTAATTCTTACATATTTTCTTTTGGTATTAATGAATTTGTTCTTTGTCAGTTTCACCCAGGTTTTATTATGCAAATTATTTTGTTATCAGAACAATTTTATTTAATAATATTATTATTCAAAAATATTTTCTCTTTCATCCCATTTAAATTAAGCTCTTCCAACACATCTCTTTCCTATATGAATGCCATCGTTTGTTTTGTGACTCACTGAGTTTAACCAGGCAGTCTGTGTCACTGTGAGTTTGGAACTATATACTGGAGTTTGGTGGACTTCCCAGTGTATACCCAACTAGAGACAATGAGTCTTCCTTCCTAGAATCCGTTAGTTGTTGATAGCTCAGCAATGTGAGGAAAGGCCTTGTGAGCAACCCCTCCCCCTTCATGACTAATTATTGACAGGGTCAATCTTGTACAGGCTCAGTAGAGGTAATCACAGTTACTGGGAGCTCAATTTATTATGATTTCCATGGCTGTTTCAGGACCAGAATATGACATTTCACAGCCCTTCTTCCATTCTTATGCTCTTTCTATGAACTCTTCCACAGTGTTCCCTGACCCTTAAAGGAGGTGTTAAAAACATCTTGTTCAGGGCTAGATCCTCACCTGTCAGTCTCAGAACCTTGAGCTGCCGTGAGCTCACCACCTTTCAATTCAGAAAAGGATTCTCTGATTAAGGCTAGAGTAACATTTGTCTACAGGTCTAAAACATATATTTGAAAGGCAACTTGACACTTCACCCTTCTAGCTGAAAACCTGTAATAACTTTCTCCAGAGCCTTATGGCTTCACCAACACATGTCTCTTGCATGGTTCATAGTACCAAACACAGGTTCTCTCAGTGTAGTGGGCTCAGATGCAATCAGAGAAAACAGATGGGCATACATCTTGTAGGGCAGATTGGTACTGGAATTCATAGTTTTCTCAGCTGGGTAAGACCTTTGATGGATTTCTTTCCAGAACAGCCTACCTGGCTGTTGAGTATGAAAGGTAGCACACAAAGAGGCTGCTTCCAGTCCATCACCAGCTTTGATTCTCTACATCTTAGACCAAGGATGCCACGATATTGTCAGCAATCAGGTCTTGCCATCTAATTCTGTTGGGCAACTAAGAGGGATGGCAAGAATGTGGTTTTTTAGGGGGCCTGGGTCCTCTGTAACTAATAATTCATGTGTGGTATTTCCTACCCATTGCTTGAGTATTTGTTTTGTAATCCCTGGCTTTGAATAAGCAGCCTTATCCACCCATGCAAAGTACCCTCCTTTTATCTCTTTTATTAGTATTTTACATTTACTTGAATTGTAAAATACTAGATTTCCATATAACTTTCCAGTATATCCTTAGTTTTGGTACACATCCTCCATATCTGTATTTCACCCACCCTCAATCAATTTCAATTCTTACATATTTTGCTCCTTCTCTGCCTTCTCTACCAAGATTGTACTATTACCACTCCCTTGAGGCACCCTGTCTCTCATGGTGCAGTTTTGAAAGTTTGCTGGCTTCCACAAGCACTCCAAGCTAAACAACACAACTGAAAATTTGAAGCCATAATCTAAATTTAGAAGAGAACATGTAACATTTATAATGCTGGGCGTGGTGATCTCACTCAGCTCATTTTGCCCAACTCTTTATTTATTTAAATATTTAAAATTTGTTCTTTTCAGCTCAATAAAATTCCACTGTGTATATATCTCCTATTTTAAATTGTCCATTCATCATCTGACGGGCACCTAGGTTAGGTTCATTTCCTTGTTGTTGTGATAAGAACAGCATTAAGTGTAGTTGTGAGCATGATCTCTGAAGTATGGTATAAAGTTTCTTGGGTTGTGTTCAGTAGTGGTATATCTGGGTCATATTTCTATTTCTAGATTTGTAAGGTTCTTCCACACTCTCCTTAGTATCTGTCCCAGTTGTCACTTCCTCCAATAGTGAATAAGGGTTACCCTTTTCCCACATCTTTGCCAGAATTAGTTGTCATTTGAATTCTTGATAATAGCCACCCTCAGTAGGAAGAGATGGAGTCAGTCTTAGGTTTAATATTCTTGTTCCCAATGATCAAGAATGTTGAACACTTTTTAAGGTGTTTACTAGCTATTTGTAAATATCCCTTGGAGAACTCTCTGCTCAGTTTCAAGACTGTGACTTTTATCGTGAATGGATGTTGCATATAGCTCTTTTACTACAGATAAACACTGGGCTATTTCTAGCTTAGGCCTCCTTTACAGAATGGCTAATACAATAGCTCAGGACTTTTATTTACTTTTTTAAAATTGTGCAGTTTACTCATCCATTTAATTTTGGTTTTATGAAAGAGAGTTGCTTATATGTACCTCAGGCTGACCTTGAACTTCTTCCTCTCATGACTCAGCCTCTAAGTGCTGGGATGTCAGCAGCTACTTAAATGTTGAGTGTATTATGTTAATGTGGTTGTAAAGAATTTTTATGTCCCTAGATGCAAGTTCCTTGTAAGATGAATGTTTTGAATTTATTTTTGTAACAATCTCTGTTTTGAAATTTTGTTTTCTGAATGATGTATTTTAATGAGCACAGTGTATTTTGAGAAAGTCTAATTTGAATATTTTTACTTTGGGTTGGTTTTTTTTCTGGTACTCAAAATATCTTCTACTACTCAGAGGTAATGTTTCTCTTACTTTCTAGAAAGTCAGCAAGTCCAATTTTATGTAAATCTCGCCATATTATTTTCTGTAGTATGAGCTAATAATCATTTCTTTTGAGGTTTTTATTTTATTTTATTTCTTTTTATTTTATTTCTAAATTTTTAATTGGGTTATTTTTAATCTGCTTAAAGTTTTATAATTCCCCTGAAATTTTTAAACTGTTATTTTAACTTACTAAAAGTAGTTTTCCATTTGTTGCCTCTTTTTAAATAGGATATTTGATGGATCAATTTCTACCATTATTATTTGCTTTCACATTTTTACATTTGTGGGACGTCGAGGTATATCTGTGTGTTCATGTTTGTGTGTATTTGGATATGTGTGTCTGTTTCTTTCTAAAAGTGTAGCTAAACTTCCATTTTGGGAAAATTAAGAACCAAGATTATAAGTTCCATAAGAAATGTCCTTTTCATATTTCTGCCAGATGTCAGGGTTACTTCTAGCCAGCCATCATCTAAACACTTTGATGAAGTCCAGATATGTAGCATGAACTTAAAACTTACAGTCACATGGGGAGAGAAGTTTGGTTACAAATGGTCTCCTTTGCACAGTGTCTCAGCAGGAATAGATGGTTAGAATGAAGAAGTACCTTTCTTGTTTTTTTTCTGTGGGCGAATTTTCCTTTCATTGAGGATATAAACATTTGTGTCTCCAGTCTGCGACAGAATCCTCTAATGTTTTACAAACTTGAAGGCTAAGCTCTACATTTTTTTCTGGAACCTTTATAAGACTTTTTAAAAGACTGGAAGAGTTATCTCCACTTGATAATTGTCCTGAGGCAGCTACTGTTCTGTCGTGCTATGTCCATACTCTTGAAGTCATGTTGATATCGTTTAGCCTACAAACTATTTCTGGCCAGTAATCTTTTAAAATATAACTAAGAGGATTTTTGTTCGGTATTTAATTTTACTTTGAATTTGAAATACTTGTTAATATTTCATCCCACTCTATCATCAGAAATTGAAAATCCCATTTTTTATTGGGAGTTTTTTCAGTCATCAGTTAACATTGGACCAGAGGCAACATCCTCATATAATCTATGGAATCAATTGGGATTTTTTTATACCCATACTGGTTCCACTCTTTTCATAGCTATCAGAAAACCTGCTCTAATCATGAGAGCTGCCGTGGAGTGGAGAACACACATATATATAAGAATCTATATACAACACATATGTACAGAATTTTGGCATATATTTTGAGGAAAAGAGATAGTATCTCCAAAAAGAGATTTCCAGTCTCAAATAACATACCACCAAAATAATTTTAAGATATAAAAGAATGATAAAGTCTTTCTTAGAGAAGTCAAAAGAAGAAAATTAGTTGTCAGTAATTCATTCTTGAAGAAATCCTTAAATTTTCCTACACTGGAAACAAAAGGGCAATTGTTATCCACAAAAGTATGAAACTCACTAGTTCATACATAAGAGGGAAAAAGAGATTCAACCTTATCAATAAAGAGATGAAAAATGAAAAGATGAACGCTAGAGACGAAACCCAGTGATTTAGTTCAATGATAGAACACTTGTTTTATATGTAAGGTCTCAAGTTCAATTTTCAGTGTGGCAGAAATGTGACACAGAAAAAGGAATGGACACAGAGTAAAAGATCATAAGAGGGGTTGGGGATTTAGCTCAGTGGTAGAGCACTTGCCTAGCAAGCACAAGGCCCTGGGTTCGGTCCCCAGCTCCGAAAAAAAAAAAGAAAAAAAAAAGAAGACATAAAAGATCATAAGAACTCAACAGAGACTATGAATATGGATATGCCAAAATATCTGAAGGGTATAAAAATGGACAAGTTTCTGGACTCATGTAGCCTACCAAAATTGAGCCCATAAGAAGTAGAGAGCTTGAATCAACCAACAACTATCAGCACCAATGAATTATTAATTAAATTTCTCCAAACAAATAAAAAAACACAGATGGTCTCACCAGATGGTTTAATTTTGCCAATCTTCTAAAGAATAGCAAATGTTAATTCTTCTCAAGCTATTCCAATGAACTGAAAGGGAGATCTTTCCAAATTCCAAAGATTTATACTGATACCAAAATCAAATAAAAATACAAACAAAAATGCAAATGCAGACCAATGTCCTTAGTGAACATAAGTGGAAAATTCTCATCCAGTTATTAACAAACTGAAACCAATAGCACATTAAAAATATTTGTTCAAGAAATGCAATCAAAGTAAAAAAATTATAAATTAATGGAAATGATAACCTCATCAAAATAAAATAAAGTAAAACGATCAAATAAAAATACAAAAATGCAAATGCAGACCAATGTCCTTAATGAACATAAATGGAAAATTCTCATCCAGTTATTAACAAAATGAAACCAATAGCACGTTAAAAATATTTGTCCAAGAAATACAATCAAAGTAAAAAATATATAAATTAATGGATAACCTCATCAAAATAAAACAAAACAAAGTAAAACAAAACAAAATAAAATACCCAAACCACAAAATCATCTAAGTAGAAACAGAAAAATAATCTAGCAGACATTAGCATCCCTTCATCATGAAAATCATTAATAAATAAGGTATGAAAGAAATGTGCTTCAATACTAAAAAGTTTTTTATGATAAACTTATAGCCAACACAGTACCTAATTAGGAAACTCTAATGTCATTTTCTCAAAGATTGGGAACAGGATAGGATTTCAAGCTTTACCACTATTATTCAATGACATCTTTGAAGTGTTTGTTAGGCCAAGAAAGCAAGTGGAAAAAAAGAAAAGACATAAAAATGAGAAAAGGAAATTAAATTATACCCTGTTTGTATGACAACACACTTTTATGTATGTAGAAAAGAAAAAAGACAACTTTGGTGGTTTGAATACTTTTGCCTTCCCCCATAGAGTCAGGTGTGAGAATGCTTGGCCCATAGGGATTGGCACTATTATAGGGGTGACCTTGGAGGAGGAAACATGTCACCTTGGAGATGAGCTTTGAGATCAAATATATATATATTATCAAACTCTGCCCAATGTTGAACACAGTCCTCTTCTACTAATTGTGGATCAAGATGCAAACGTCTCCATTCTCCTAGCACCATACCATCTCTGCCTGCACTCTGCCATGCTTCCTTTCATGATGATAAGAGACTGAACTTCTGAAACTGTAAGCCAGCCCCAATTAAGTGATTTTCTTCTTAAAAGTTGCCTTAGCCATGGTACCTCTTCAAAGCAATAAAACCCTAATTAAGACAACCATGAAAGAATCTATTATACCTTATAAAATAATTTAGGAAGATTGATATATATATATATATACATATATATATATATATATATATATATATATATATATCAACAGTAAATTCAGCTACCATTTATTCATGAACACTGAAATTACCAAGAAAGGAATAAAGGAAGCATTGTTATTCATAATTTACAGTTGATCAAGGAAGCAAATTATGTACAAATAAGTCTAACAAAGCTAGTGAACTGTCTCTACAATAAGAATATTAACCCAGAATTGCTCCCGTCTAAAAGAAATACAGGGACAAACAATGGAGCTGAGACTGAAGAAAAGGCCATCCAGAGACTGCCCCAACTGGGGATCCATCCCATATACAGTCATCAAGCCCAGTTACTATTGCTGATGCCAAGAAGTGCTTGCTGACAGGAGCCTGATATGGATGTCTCCTGAGAGGCTTTACCAGAGACTTACTGATACAGATGAGGACTCTTGCAACTAACCATCAGATTGAGCACGAAGACACCAATGGGTGAGTTAGAAAAAGGACTGAAACCCCACAGGAACAACAACAATATCAACCAACCAGACCCGCCCAGAGCTCCCAGGGACTAAACGGCCAACCAAAGAGTACACATGGACCCATGGCTCCAGCTGCATATGTAGCAGAGGATGGCATTGCCTGGCATCAACAGGAGGAGAAGCCCTTGGTCCTGTGAAGGCTGGGTTCCCCAGAGTTTGGGAATATTAGGGAGGTGAGGTGGGAGTGGGTAGGTGTGAGGGGGAGCATCCTCACTGAAGAAGGGGGAGGAAGAGGTGAGATGGGGAAAGGAGGGAACCAGGGAAAGGAATAACATTTGAACTGTAAATTCTTAAAGTATCCAATTAAAAAATTTAAAAAAAGAAGCAAATCCCAACACCAAAAGTTTGGTATTCATGGAAAGAGCCAAAAGCCTTCTTAATTTCTAGGGTGGAAAAGCATCAGATGTTGTGAGTGTGCTTGAGAGAGTAACCTCTACCAATATATGTCTGGGAAGAATTGTTTAATATGATGATTGAAGATGAGGAAATAATGATCTTGGCAGCCAGAACTCTCAAACAATAAACAAAATACACATTTTAACTAGAGAAGAGATAGCAGCAACTAGAGAACATCTAGTAAAGCCACCCGGGAGAACATCTGACAATTTTATTAAGAAAGGGGGCACTGTTCTAGGGTAACTAGTTTGCAGAGACTGCCATTCCTTTATCACTAAGGAATTGATACATGATCATCCAAAATTACCTTTGGAGGAAAAACCACCACCATTTCTTCTGTTTCTTGCTACTATAATAACTACTTTTTATTTTTTAATTATACTTTTTATAATTTAAAAAGTGAGAATGTGGGAAATTTTTATGCTAAGACTTTTAAGATAGTCTCTCGTAAAAATAGTATAAGCCAGTTTTATCAATGAGGTATAGGTGTAAGTTGTCTTGTCTACAAATTTGGGTTTCTTATTGACTGATTCTTTAACTGATAATTAATTAGATTGAAAGTTCATTACTGTGGAGGCCAATTGGGAATTTAAAGACCTGACTATAACTATGTAACAGGAGCTGTGTGATCATGGCTGGGAAAGCAACTGCACTAAGTTTTAGTTTCCAATATATAAATGTATAATTAAGGCTTTCAGTGTCCAAACAGTTTGCTTGAGTTCATATAGAATGATGTCATTGTTCACAATAAATCACATGTAAAGCCATTGTATTTGGAAAGAACAACATTAGTCCTTAAAGGATACCAATAAAGAAATATAATTATGAAACTTCAATGAAATAAATTGGAAAGGTAAGAGCTTATAAAGATTTCCTACATGTATGAATGGGAAGATTAGTATTATAAAAAAGAGTTACAGTCCACATGTATGAATGGGAAGATTAGTATTATAAAAAAGAGTTACAGTGAAATTCCATTCAAGATACTAATAACATTGAATACAGAAGTAGAAAACACTCATGAAATTTATACATGCTCACAATAGACTGGGTAGAGTAAATGTGAGCGAAAACAACAAAGTTGGAGATAGCCCACTTCCTGGATTTAAACATACTGCAAATCTAGAATAGCTAAAACAGTATGGCACTGGCACCCAACAGAGACATAGAGAAATGGAACACCATAGACAAAAATGAATGCATGTATAAATCTATGCATTTACAGTTAACTGGTTTGTGACAAGGCTAACAACTGTAGAAAATGGACAACTGTCTCTTCAGTAAATGATGCTTAAAATACTGCATATCCAGTCACAGGAGGAAGAAAATACCTATTGTTCACCATAGAAGCATTAACTAAAGATGAGTTGAAATGCTATGTGGTGACATGAGTAGAGGATATCCCGTGACTGATGTTTTCAAACACTGGTCTGGTCATAGATGTTTTCAACATGCATCCAATACAATAGTCATCAAAAAATGAGCATATAGATTAAATCAAGCAAGAAGGAATAGAAAGGATACCTTATGTATTGTATGGATGATCTCCTGTCAACATAAAAGCCTGTGGATGGATCGCCCAGAAGTGTGGGCAATTGTGAGACTGCAAGACAGGAGAGACCACCACTTCTGCCCACCCTTGCCCACATCCTTGGCATAAGAGGAAACTGTATAGTGCCTCTGGACATGGAAAGATTGCAGCAGTCAAGCTACAGGAGCCTGTGGTCCAGACTGCACCTGATCTGAAAGGACCGAGTCAAATAGCTCCCTGCACCCAAATCCCATGGGAAGCTAGACCTTCAGAGGGGCAGACATGCCTGGGAAACCAAAGGAGACTACTCTCTGTACACATTTCTGACTCTAGAGGAAAATGCCTAGCACCATCTAGGCCACCTGTGCACAGGGACCCAGTATAAGTAGGGGCAGGCCCGACTGGTTACCAAACAAGGACAGCTGAAAGGAGCGACTTCAGGCCTGAGACCAGAGGTAAGACCAACTTTTCTGCTCCAAGTGACCTGCCTGGTGGACTCAGGACACACAAAGGCAAAGTTCCTATGGGACCAGACACTTCCAGTTTCTAGCAGGCTCTCAGACCTCGTTGATCCCTGACCACAGCTCCCAGCTTCCAAACCCCGTGGGAGAGAGAACAGATCACCCAGAAGTGTGAGCACACCTGAGACTGCAGGACAGGAGAGACTGCCACTTCTGCCCACCTTTGCTCACATCCTTGACACAAGACGAAACTGTATAGTGCCTCTGAGCACGGGAAGATTGCAGCAACCAAGCTGCAGGAGCCCTGTGGTCCAGACTGCCCTCTGGATCTGAAAAGACCTGGTCAAAAAGCCTCCTGCATCCATATCCAATGGGAGGGAGAGCTAGAACTTCAGAGGGGCAGACATGCCTGGAAAACCAGAGGAGACTACTCTCTGCCCACATTTCTGACTCCAGAGGAAAAGCCTTGCACCATCTGGGCTCCCTGCACACAGGGACCCAGGAGAAGTAGGGGCAGGGCCTTCTGGTTCCCACCCACAAGAACAGCTGAAGCCCAGTGGACAGGAACAACTACACACCTGAAAGAAAACAAGAAAAACAGGTCTATAGCACTCCTGACACACAGGCCTATAGGACGGTCAAGGCACTGTCAGAAATAGCAAAACAAGGTAACACCAGAGACAACCTGATGGCAAGAGGCAAGCACAGGAACCCAAGCTACAGAAACCAAGACTACATGGCATCATCAGAGCCCAATTCTCCCACCAAAGCAAACACTGAATATCGAAACACACCAGAATAGCAAGATCGAGATTTAAAATCACATTTGATCATGATGACGGAGGACTTTAAGAAAGATATAAAGAAATCACTTAGAGAAATGTAGGAAAACACAAGTAAACAAGTAGAAGACCTTAGAGAGGAAACACAAAAATCCTTGCAAGAATTACAGGTAAACACAATCAAACAGGTGAAAGAATTGAAAATGGAAATAGAAACAATAAAGAAAGCACAACCTGGTTATAGAAAACCAAAGGAAGAGACAAGGACCCGTAGATACAAGCATCACCAACAGAATACAATAGATAGAAGAGAGAATCTTGGAGCTGCGGGACCATAGGTAAGACCAACTTTTCTGCTCCAAGTGACCTGCCTGGTGGTCTCAGGACACACAGAGGCAAAATTCCTCTGGGACTGGACACTTTCAGTTTTTAGGCCCTCAGCTCACTGCTCCCAAACCCTTGGGGATAGAAGAGATAGAAGAGAGAATCTCAGGAGCAGAAGATTCCATGTAAATCATTGACACAACTGTCAAAGATAATGTAAAGTGGAAAAACTACTGGTCCAAAACATACAGGAAATCCAGGACTCAATGAGAAGATCAAACCTAAGGATAATAGGTATAGAAGAAAGTGAAGACTCCCAGCTCAAAGGAGCAGCAAATATCTTCAACAAAATCATAGAAGAAAACTTCCCTAACCTAAAGAAAGAGATGCCCATAAACATACAAGAAGCCTAAAGAACTCCAAATAGATTGGACCAGAAAAGAAACTCCTCCCGTCACATAATAGTCAAAACCCCAAATGCACAAAATAAAGAAAGAATATTAAAAGCAGTAAGGGAAAAAGGTCAAGTAACATATAAAGGCAGACCTATCAGAATCACACCAGACTTCTCACCAGAGACTATGAAAGCCAGAAGATCCTGGACAGATGTCATACAGACACTAAGGGAACACAAATGTCAGCCAAGGTTACTGTATCTTGCAAAACTCTCAATTAACATAGATGGAAAAACGAAGATATTCCATGACAAAACCAAATTTACACAATATCTTTCTACAAATACAGTTCTACAAAGGATAATAAATGGTAAAACCCAACATAAGGCGGCAAGCTACACCTTAGAAAAAGCAAGAAACTAATCGTTCAGCAACAAAACAAAGAGACGAAAAGCATACAAACATAATATCATATCCAAATATGAATATAGCAGGAAACAATAATAACTATTCCTTAATATCTCTCAACATCAATGGCCTCAACTCCCCAATAAAAAGACATAGATTAACAAACTGGATTTGCAACGAGGACCCTGCATTCTGCTGCCTACAGGAAACCCACCTCAGAGACAAATACAGACACTACCTCAGAGTGAAAGGCTTGAAAACAACTTTCCAAGCAAATGGTCAGAAGAAGTAAGGTGGAGTATCCATTCTACTGTCGAATAAAATCGATTTTCAACTAAAAGTCATCAAAAAAGATAAGGAAGGACATTTCATATTTATCAAAGGAAAAATCCACCAAGATGAACTCTCAATCTTAAATATCTATGCCCCAAATACAAGGGCACCTACATACATAAAAGAAACCTTACTAAAGCTCAAAACACACATTGCACCTCACGCAATAATAGTATGATATTTCAACACTCCACTCTCAACAATGGACAGATCATGGAAACAGAAATTAAACAGAGACATAGACAAAATAAGAGAAGTCATGAACCAAATGGACTTAACAGATATTTATAGAACATTCTATCCTAAAGCTAAAGGATATACATTCCTCTCAGCTCCTCATGGTACTTTCTCCAAAATTGACCACATAATTGGTCATAAAACAAGCCTCAACATATACAGAAAGATAGAAATAATCCCATGCGTCCTATCAGACCACCACGGGCTAAAGTTGGTCTTCAATAACAATAAGGGAAGAACACCCACATATACGTAGAAGTTGAACAATGCTCTACTAAATGATAACCTGGTCAAGGAAGAAATAAAGAAAGAAATTAAAGACTTCTTCGAATTTAATGAAAACAAAGGTACAACATACCCAAACTTATGGAACACAATGAAAGCTGTGCTAAGAGGAAAACCCATAGCTCTGACTGCCTGCAGAAAGAAAAAGGAGAGAGCATATTTCAGCAGCTTGACACACAGCTAAAAGCTCTAGAACAAAAAGAAGCAAATAAACCCAGGAGGAGTAGAAGGCAGGAAATAATCAAACTCAGAGCTGAAATCAACCAAGTAGAAACAAAAAGGACCATAGAAAGAAACAACAGAACCAAAAGTTGGTTCTTTGAGAAAGTCAACAAGATAGATAAACCCATAGCCAGACTAATGAGAGGACACAGAGAGACTGTACAAATTAACAAAATCAGAAATGAAAAAGGAGACATAACTACAGAATCAGAGGAAATAAAAAAAAAATCAGGTCCTACTACAAAAGCGTATATTCAACAAAACTTGAAAATCTGCGGGAAATGGACAATTTCCTAGACAGATACCAGGTACTGAAGTTAAATCAGGAACAGATAAACCATTTAAACAACCCCATAACTCCTAAAGAAGTAGAAGCAGTCATAAACGTTCTCCCAACCAAAAAGAGCCCAGGTCCAGACGGGTTTAGTGCAGAATTCTATCTGACCTTCATAGAAGGCCTCATACCAATACTATCCAAACTATTCCACAAAATTGAAACAGATGGAGCACTACTGAATTCCTTCTATGAAGCCACAATTACTCTTATACTTAAACCACACAAAGACCAAACAAAGAAAGAGAACTTCAGACCAATTTCCCTTATGAATACCGACACAAAAATACTCAATAAAATTCTGGCAAACCTAATCCAAGAGCACATCAAAACAATCATCCACCATGAACTAGTAGGCTTCATTCCAGGCATGCAGGGATGGTTTAATATATCGAAAACCACCAACGTGATCCATTATATAAACTAACTGAAAGAAAAAAACCACATGATCATTTCATTAGATGCTGAGAAAGCATTTGACAAAATTCAACACCCCTTCATGATAAGAGTCCTGGAAAGAATAGGAATTCAAGGCCCATACCTAAACATAGTAAAAGCCATATACAGAAAACCAGTTGCTAACTTTAAACTAAATGGAGAGAAACTTGAAGCAATCCCACTGAAATCAGAGACTAGACAAGGCTGCCCACTCTCTCCCTACTTATTCAATATAGTTCTTGAAGTTCTAGCCAGAGCAATCAGACAACAAAAGGAGATCAAGGGGATACAGATTGGAAAAGAAGAAGTCAAAATATCACTATTTGCAGATGATATGATAGTATATTTAAGTGATCCCAAAAGTTCCACCAGAGAACTATTAAAGCTGATAAACAACTTCAGCAAAGTGGCTGGGTATAAATTTAACTCAAATAAATCAGTAGCCTTCCTCTACACAAAAGAGAAACAAGCCGAGAAAGAAATTAGGGAAATGACACCCTTCATAATAGTCCCAAATAATATAAAATATATCGATGTGACTTTAACCAAGCAAATAAAAGATCTTTATAATAAGAACTTCAAGCCTCTGAAGAAAGAAATTGAATAAGACCTCAGAAGATGGAAAGATCTCCCATGCTCATGGATTGGCAGGATTAATATAGTAAAAATGACCATTTTACCAAAAGCGATCTGCAGATTCAATGCAATCCCCATTAAAATACCAATCCAATTCTTCAAAGGGTTAGACAGAACAATTTGCAAATTCATCTGGAATAACAAAAAACCCAGGATAGCTAAAGCTATCCTCAACAATAAAAGGACTTCAGGGGGAATCACTATCCCTGAACTCAAGCAGTATTACAGAGCAATAGTGATAAAAACTGCATGGTATTGGTACAGAGACAGACAGATAGACCACTGGAATAGAATTGAAGACCCAGAAATGAACCCACACACCTATGGTCACTTGATTTTTGAGAAAGAAGTCAAAACCATCCAATGGAAAAAAGAGTATTTTAGGCAAATGGTGCTGGTTCAACTGGAGGTCAGCATGTAGAAGAATGCAGATAGATCCATGCTTATCACCCTGTACAAAGCTTAAGTCCAAGTGGATCAAGGACCTCCACACCAAACCAGATACATTCAAGGTAATAGAAGGAAAAGTGGAGAAGCATCTCGAACACATGGGAACTGGAGAAAATTTCCTGAACAAAACACCAATGGCTTATGCTCTAAGATCAAGAATGGACAAATGGGATCTCATAAAGGTTTAAAGCTTCTGTAAGGCAAAGGACACTGTGGTTAGGACAAAATGGCAACCAACAGATTGGGAAAATATCTGTACCAATCCTACAACAGATAGAGGCCTTATATCCAAAATATATAAAGAACTCAAGAAGTTAGACCGCAGGGAAACAAATAACCCTATTAAAAAATGGGGTTCAGAGCTAAACAAAGAATTCACAGCTGAGGAAAATCGAATGGCTGAGAAGCACCTAAACAAATGATGAACATCTTCAGTCTCAAGTGAATTCCAACTTACACCAGTCCGAATGGCTAAAATCAAAAACTCTGGGGACAGCAGATGTTTTGGAAGAGGTGGAGAAAGAGGAACACTCCTCCATTGTTGGTGGTATTGCAGACTGGTACAACCATTCTGGAAATCAGTCTGGAGGCTTCTCAGAAAATTGGACATTGCACTACTTGAGGATCCAGCCATACCACTCCTGGGCATATACCCAAAAGATGCCTCAACATATAAAAGAGACACGTGCTCCACTATGTTCATAACAGCCTTATTTATAATAGTCAGAAGCTGGAAAGAACCCAGATGCCCTTCAACAGAGGAATGGATACAGAAAATGTGGTACATCTACATAATAAAATACTACTCAGCCATCAAAAACATTGACTTTATGAAATTCATAGGCAAATGGATGGAACTGGAAAATATCATCCTGAGTGAGGTAACTCAATCACAGAATAAACACATGGTATGCACTCATTGATAAATGGATATTAGCCCAAATGCTAGAATTACCCAAGATGCACAGAATACACGAAACTCAAAAAGAATGAGAAAAATGCGATGCTTCACTCCGTCTTTAAAAGGGGAACAAGAATATCCTTAGGAGAGGATAGGGAGGCAAAGTCTAAGCAGAGACTGATGGAACACCCATTCATAGCCTGCCCCACATGTGGCCCATACATATACAGCCACAAAACTAGATAAGATGTATTAAGCAAAGAGGTGGGCTGACAGGAACCGGAAGTAGATCTCTCCTGAGAGACACAGTCAAAATATGGCAAATAAATAGGCTTATGCCAGCAAAAAACCACTGAACTGAGAACGGGACCCCCGTTGATGGAGTCAGAGAAAAGAGTGAAAGAGCTGAAGGGGTTTGAGAACCCATATGAACAACAATGCCAACCAACCAGAGCTTCTGGGGACTAAGCCACTACCCAAAGACTATACATGGACTGGCCCTTGGCTCCAAATTCATAGGTAGCAATGAATAGCCTAGTAAGATCATCAGTGGAAGGGGAAGCCCTTGGCCCTGCCAAGGCTGGACCTCCAGTGAACCAGCTTGTTGGGGGAAGTTGGTAATGGGGGAAGGATGGGGAGGGGAACACCCACATATAAGGGGAGTGGGTGGGGATAGGGGGCTGTTGTCCTGGAAACTGGGAAAGGGAATAACATTTGAAATGTAAATAAGAAATACCCAATTTAATAAAGATGGGGGGAAGCCTATATCCTATGGCTCAGGCAGGAAATAAATGGTGGGTCAGCTAGGAATAGAAAGAATTCTGGGATATAGCAGACAAGAGATCAGCCTAGGAAGATGTGAGGAGATGGATGCATGTTACCTGAGCACAAGTAACTAGCCATGTGGCAGAGTTTAGGTTCTAAAATAAATGGGTTATCTTACTTTATAATTCTAGTCAGAAAAGAGCCTAGCAATATGTCCAAGGTATTTGTAAATATATTTTGAATTTGAGTCTTATTTCTGGGAGCATGGGAATGGGAGACAGAACCAGGCATAACTTCAACAAGAAAGTCTCATATAATGAGGGAAAAACTATGAATAGTAAGTCTGTAGATTGAGAGACAGTATTGTGAGAAATTAGAACCCAAAAATATAAGAAATTGTTTCAACAAAAATAATAACAATAATCAATTAAAAGTAGGAGATTTATTTGCGGAGATGTCAACTTCACTAATGATCAGAAAAATAAAATTCAAATCCACAATGAGATGTCATCTCACTTCAATTAGAAGGAACATAATCAAAATGACACAGAATGACAAAGATGCATATAATGAAGCCTCATGCAACTGTGACTGCATTGCCAGTACATGCATATTAGCATAATAGCATAGCTAGTACAAAGACATAGCTCCTAAATCCCTAGGACTGAACTACCCAATGACCCAACAATCCCACTTCTAAGAATCTAGTACGCTAAAAATTCATACGTATTTGCATATGTATTGCCTTACTATTTAGAGTCCCCAGTCACACAATCTGCATCGGTAATTCTAATGCTTGAATAGATTTTAAAATGTGGAATGCATGGAACAGTATTTATCCACAAAAATGTATAAATCTTCCATTTCCAGACACAATGGACAAAATGGGAGAATATTTTGCTAAGTGAAATGAGTCCGGTCTTTAAACATAAATAGTGCCCATTCTTAGTAGAATGTGGAAGCTAACAGGTTGATCTTGTAGAAATAAAATAAAATAATATCAGTAACACAGATTACAGAGAAAGAAAGTACAAGGCACATGGCTGTTATGAAGTTATAGTGGATTGAGAGATATAACCTATATTCTATGGTGCACTGTTACAGACATTGTTGACAATAATTAATTAGATTTTTATCTTTCTCATGCATGTGCATATGCAATTAGAAGCTAGAGGCCAATATTATATTTTGAGATAGTCTCTTCCTGAACAGGGAGTTAGCATGTCATATGTGTTGGCTGGCCAGTGAACAGGATCCTGAGATCCTCCTCTCTCTGCCTGCTGGAATTATAGGTGAATACCATGACACCTGGGCTTATATGGCTGCTAGATAATATGAACTTACATCTTTGTGCTTACTACTATCTGAACACTTTACTATCCGAACTCTCTCCCTAACCCCTGAATATTTTATTATAGTTGAAAGAATATTAAATATCCTTAATACAAAGCAAAGGTTAATGTCTGAAACAATAGATATACCAATTTGCCAGACCTGTTGTTGTATAATATATATATTAAAAGGTCACATTGTACATCATAAACATGTATTACATTTATTAAATATTTGAATACATTAAAACAATTTTTCAAAAAATAAATAACTAGTTATATATTACATGGATTAATATTACATTGATTTTTAAAAAATAACTATGTCCAATTCCAGACCCAAAGAGTTTTTCTGTGGGTCACAGGGAAAAGAGCATACTTCAGGAACCTCCTCTCTAGAGTCCAGAACCTCTGAGCTTGGGAAGACTTTAGTGGTAGACAGGTATGTATTAGGGAAAGATAAAAGCTAATGAAGAGTTAGTTTGCCAGTGGTTCGCAACCATCTTCATGTTGTGGTGTCCCTCAACCATACAATTATTTCACTGCTACTTTATAACTGTTACTTTGCTACTGTTGTGAATCATAATACAAATATCTGATATTTAAGTTATCTGTTATTAACCTCTGATAGAGTCATTTGAGGCCCCAAAGTAGTATGACCCACATGTTGAGAACCACTGGCCTAAAGGCTAATATTTTTTTAAACACTGAGTATGACCCTGAAAAGAGGTAGCTGCAAATGTGTTTGTTTAATATGCAAGAGAGAATAGATAAATAAATAATTTTAAAAATCAGTATTTAGCCAAGATTCTAAGTTACCTTGCTCACCAGGAACTAAGTTTGATTCTAGTTCTTATTTCTTTCGACAGTTCAGTTTTAAATGTCTTTTGCCCTACCAGTGGGCATAATATAAAACAAAACAGAAAGAAAAGGCATTATATTAGGATCTGAGAAATGAGTAGATTTTATGTTTCCTGCTATGCGGCAATTATGCAGTGTGGTTTATCTGAAACATAATAAATAGATTGGGATATGAGTCTATTAGCATTAATATTAGTATCATTCCATTCCCATGCTTTTGAACCTACTCTGATTATTAACCTTTGATGGTTCCTATAAAGACTCTCATTACATTTATAACTATGTACATGGTAATCACTGAGGTGTTTAGACGTAAGTACAGACAATTTATCTTTATAATAACCAAAAGGATCATCAAATATTTGTAAGTACTTACCATAAGTTGCTACCATAATGCAGAAATTTCCATTGTGCAGTTTGCTTATCTATACTAATTTGCCATTCCTCAACTTATAAACTTTCCTAATTTTAATTGAAATTAAGTGATTAAAGTAAAAATCACTAAGCAAATGTGTACCGAGTCGGGTTTCCAGGTGAGTCAGTTAGAAGTGACACAGGGAAAGGCCATTGAGGTTATCAGCAATGTTACTTGGGTGGGGAAAGGTAGATAGAGCTAGACAGTGGAGTATATGAAGGATTACTCCAGGAAGGTCATAGAGTATGAAAAACATGAGATTATAGAATAACTATGACTTAGATTTGAACTAGAAAAGAAGGCTTCTGTGAAAAACAGAAAAACTAGAAAAAGAACTGTAGCAGGAGGTGATGAATAGGAAGCCCCAGGGACAGAGTTGGATTAATTAGCCTCTCTGAGGGAGCCTCTATTTTTCTCTTGTATTTTCATTATTCTGTGAATAGTGATCATGTGTAATCCTTTCCTGTTGTGAGGAGGTTCAATGACATTTAATACATTAACAGAGTTTATTTCAGTACAAATTAGCCAGATCAGTATTCAAATTCAGTTCTTAGTCTGAAGTAGATACCAGAAAATGGATAAACCACCTATGTTTAAGGATGGGGTAGATGGTATAAAATAAGTTTGCGAAGAGCAGTCAGAAAACAGAAGACACATTCAGATGGCATATGCCAACTGAGTTTTGAGCCAAGAACTAAATTTTCATTAGTGTAAATAGAAGTACAAAGGTTAAGTCCTGAAACAAATGGTATTCTGAGGGGAGACTGGAGATCTCAGAGTAAAGAGCAAATAGAGTGAATGCTTTATGTGTTGTAACACCTGGAAAAGCAGATTTGATGGCCCCTTGACGAAATCTTAGTTCTCCTTTCTGCTTACACATTTTTGAGGGATATAGTTTGATGGATTGACATGCATGCATTTCAGTCTGCCATCTAGTCCTATAGCACTAACTGGTGTGTTCATTACAAGGGTGAAATAGCTTCATGGTTCAGAGAGTAGATCTTGCCAATGTGGTGATACATGCCTTTAATCCCAGTATGCTTGAGGCAAAGTCAGGAGGATCTATGAGTTTGAGCCAACCCTGGTTTACACAGTCAGTTCCAAGAGAAGCAGGGTATTCAGAAAAACCCTGACTTGACAACCACCCCCCAATACAGTACTGTAGATCTATAAAATGATAATTACCTGAATTGGGGTAATGAGGGAGGAATGGGAAGAAGTGAAATAAAATATATATATTGAAATAAAATGGTATGCTATCTGATGAGATTAGCCATTTTCTATGAACTTGCTCAGTACCCCACAGGATGTAAATTATCACTTCATTTTAAGCAACAAGCAACATGTTTATGCTCACCTCTTAGTTTCCTTTCTTATTTCTGTGATAAAATACCCAGACAAAAGCAACATAAAAGAATGTATCTGGTTCGAACTTCCAGCTTGCAAGCCATTGTTGGAGGAAACTGGAGGAACAGGGACTTGAAACAGCTTACAGTCCAGTGCTAGCCACGGGTGGGGAACAATGAATCATGGCGTGCACACTGACTAGAATTCAGTCTTGTTATCTCTATTCTTACACCGTCTAGGACTCCAAGTTCAGGCAGTGGAACTGCACACAGTGAATAGATCCTGCCATGTAATTTAGACAATCTGTCACAGACATTTTCATTGGTCCTTTCCCCTATTGTGAATAGATCATGACAAGTGCACAGTAAAACAAAGGGCTGGAGAAAACTTGTTTTCTAATCACTTACTGCTCTTGCATGAGACTTGAGTTCAGTTCCCAGCATCCTTCTGGGCATTTCAAAATTGCCTGTTCCAGAAGGGTCAAATCCCCCTTTTAGAATTCACAGACACTCACATTTATTTGCACATATGCACACACAGAGAGACACATACACACATATACATACACACATATAATTTAAAATGTAAAAATATCTCAATAATAACTAATTTTGAAAAATATATGTTAATAATCATTTTAAGTAATAATAATGATAGAGTTAAGTTGCCTAAAAATCTTTAGAGAACCCAAATGTTAATGGACACTGAGTCAATAGCCTCATTTTTATTATTCTGAACAACATAAACACTGATTGAAACAGTTTGGGCACAAAATTTGTGGCTTAGTTTAAAATAAAGCTATGTTTTATTTTGTTTTCAAAATACACTAACTCTCTACTTAAAGGAGATGAGAAGGGTAGAGACAAAGAATAGGCAATGTGACTTTCTTAAAGTTCAAACATGTCAGAAGCAAGGTCACATTGTACTTTCTAGGACTCCAGCTTTTGGATTGACGATATATCCGAGTCTTTATTTAACATTACATCACTACGTGAACTTTTGAATACAGTGACATCTTCTTAGTTTCCAAACCAACCCTGAGGGTTAATGCTTGTTTCCTGCCTGCACCAAAGTGCAAGTGATTAATAAATACACGCTGAGGTTGGGAGAGAGAAACGTAAAACTTCAAGATGCTAGTTAGGTGAGGAGATCACTGTCAGGATAAGGAATAGGAGAGAAAAATGAACGTGCTAATCCCAAGGTATCCGTGTCCATTCCAACATCCACTTACTAGAAGGGTGGCCTTGCTAAGACATGACTATAAAGTGTGCCTCTTCCACAGATACCCCAAGTGATATTTTCAGCTCAAGTTCAGAAATAATTCAACAAGTGCCAGAAATATTTTTTTTGGTTTGTGAAAATTAGAAATAGCTTAATACAAAGAAATATATAAATGTTGAAAGTTTTGGATTCTTTAGGCATATTCTAAGTGATTTATGCCTTTTGATGTAGAACTCTGGCTATCAAACAAAGGGACATTTCTCAGGTATCTACACACACACACACACACACACATGCATGCTCAGGACATACAATAATTGCTCCAAAAATTATTATTCATGCTAATTCAATAATAACTGCAGGTGCAGGACAAGCAGAAAATTTCAGACTCACATAATTGTGACTATGGCATAGTGGAGTTTCAAATGATCTTAAAGAGCTGTTGCCAGGCAAACTCATTATTACTAATTTTCACCAATTTGGGGCCAATAACACAGGAGCAGTGGGGAAACCAGCACTATCAGGAGACAAGGGGAGATTTCCTAACTCCAGGTAGAAAATAAGTCCTTCAATTTTCACAAATAATTATAACCCTAGGCTTTCATCCTTGAAAATTTCTCAGTAATATTTGCATAGTGACTCTGTAGAGGTAGACCCCAGACTCATAATTATACTCCCAGCCATATCAAAGAATTGGGTGCCCCATGGTAACTGGAGCAAGGCTTAATTATATAGATCAGGCGTATCAAGCTGATATGGTCATATCAGCTTAATTCAAAGGGCTATGTATAACTAAATAAACCACAAGTTGGAAAAACAAGGACAGACTCAGGTATAGTGTTAAATATGTATTTTCATCATTGTATGATGAATTTTATTACAACATGTGTACATATGGTTTCATACAGTTATAACAAAGTACTTGATTAAATATTAGGTAAGTACGTTCTGAACCCCACCGTTTGTGGATACTCCCCTCTTCCTGAAATAATTCAATGGAGTTTCCCAAGTATAGGCTAGACTTAGCGAATTGCTTTGAAGAAGAGTTTTGAAATGAGAAAGCAAAATAGTAAATTAGTAAACATTACCTTGCCAAGATGATGGTAGTCAATATAATTTTTGATCATAAAGATTAGGATCCCTGATAGCATTTGATGAAAATGGAAATTTTTCATAATATCCTTTCCTAATTTATGACTAGAATCTAAACTTGGAATTTTCCATGGGATACCCTGTCAGTTCTCTAAAAGAAGAGTTGTCAAGGCAATAAAAGCAAAGGAAAAATGATGTCACACAACCATGAGCTGGTGACACATTAAAGCTAAAAGTTTTTGTCTTCTCATTTGCATTCTCATATATTTACATATTTTGGCCATATCAAACCTCCATTTCCCTTTCAGTTCCCTGTGTCACTCCTGTTGATTATCTTTACTTCAAAGTAATTCCACTTTGCTTAAGCATCTTTTATTTTGGCTGAAGTAGTTTTGTAAGGACAGTTTACAACATGACTCTACGTTCTCGAGAGCAGTGATTCTCAACTTGTGGCCCACAACCTATCTGACTGTTAAATAACCCTTTCACAGAGATCATGTAAGACCATCAGAAATCCCAGATATTTCCTTTATGATTCATAACAATAGAAAAATTACAGTTAGAATTAGTAGTGAAAATAATTTTATGGTTGGTGGGGGGAGTTGCCACAGTACAAGGAACTGTATTAAAGGCTCACAAAATTAAAAAGTTGAGAATCACTGCTCTAGATGAACAGAACTGATTGAATGGAATACACATGCACACACACACACACACACACACACACACACACACACACACACACACACACAGAGCACAGATTTATTAGAGTGGTTTATAGGCTGTGATCCAGCTAGCTCAATAATGACTGTCGTTGAGAAGGAAGTCCCAGAATCTCGTAGTTGTTTGGTCTCTGAAGTTAAATGTCTTAGCTGGTCTTTTGTATATGTTGGAATCCTGAAGAAGTAAGGATCTAATGCGAGCAAAAGAATGAACTCATCAGCTGGAGGGAAAGCAAGCTGACAAAAAGTAAAACTTCCTTCTTCCATGTCTTTATATAGGTTTGTAGTAGAAGGTGTGGCCCAGATAAAAGGTGGATGTTGCCACATCAAAAATCTTCATTAAAGCTGGGTCTTCCTACATTAAATGATATGTAGGGATTAAAATGGAGAAATGGTTGAGGGAATGGCCAACCAATGACTGGCTCAAATTGAGACCCACCCCCACGGTAATGAGCCAACCCCTAACACTATTAATACTCTGCTATGTTTGCAGACAGGAGCCTAACACAACTGTCATCTGAGAGACTTTGTCCAGCAGCTCATGGAAACAGACGCAGAGACTCAGAGTCAAACATTACACAGAGCTGAGCGAGTCTGCTGCAAGAGTTGGGGAAACGGCAAAGGGAGATGGAGATGTCAAGAATACTGCAAGAAGACCTACAGCCTGGGCCTATGTGGGCTCACAGAGACTGATCTACCTAAGAGCTCACACATAAGTAGCATTTTCAGAACTTGGATAGGCTGGAGAGATGGCTTAGAGATGGCACTTCCAACAGTTGGGATGGAGGTCGCCTCTGACTCAGACTCTTTTGCCTCTGGGATCCCTTTCTCCTACCTTAGCTGCCTTGTCTGTCCTCAGTGAGAGATGATGTTCTCAGTCCTGAAGAGACTTAATATGTCAGGGTGAGTTAGTAAAGATGGCGAGTCTTTCCTTATCTTAGCAGAGGTGGAGGGTGGGATGAGAGAAAGGGGGTGGGTGAATGAGATTGGGAGGAGGGGGACTGCAGTCTATATATACATTGAATAAATACATAAGTTAATAAAAAAAGAACAAAAGAGAAATCCCTCCCCAGTGTACCCAGATGGTTGGGTTTTAGGCAATTCTATAACTAGTCAAGGTGACAAGCACACATAATCTTTACAATAGTCCGTGAATTTTTCATAAGAGCACAGACATCTTAACAATTGCTACAGTTAACATCTTTCCTTCCCACATCAACCATTAACTGTGTATAACTCTTCAGAGAGGAATGCAATCATGTTGCAGAATACTTGTTCACACTGCAAATCCCAAGATTGTGTTATTTCCTGAAAAAACAAAGGCCTGTGTTTAGTGATGTTGTGTTTCACCCCTAGTGCACATGAGTAATCCCTCTGGCTGGAATGCAGATATGCCCTTAGTACACACCTTTAATCTTAAAAAATGAAGGTAAGCTAGTTTGGAGAAAGCAACACCATGTTTGAAAGTGATGAGTGATGTCTAATTGAGTGTCAGAAAAAGTGATGAATCAGAGAAAGATTTGACAGACTAGGATATGCCCAACACTTATAGGAAGAGAAAGGGAGGAGAGAGGTAACATACGAGGGAGCAGCACAGAAGGAGGGAAGAAGGAGGCAGTTTAACAGGAGAGTTTTACAGATAGAGGATGAAAAGAGAACAGTTGGACATAAGTGAAGACAAGCCAGAGAATGAGGGGCCAGAAGATACAAAAGAAAAAGATCTCTTTTAGCCAGAGATCAAGAGAGAAGCCAGATTGAATCAGTCAGCTTGGAGAAGACTTTTGAGTCAGAAGATCTGAGTTGAATAGGCAAGGCAGAACTCAAAAGACAAGAAATGGTAAGCTTATTTCACACTAAGTATCAGAGGCTGAAAATCTTCTAGGCCTGGATAAGATTGTATGGAGGTTAGAAGCTCCATTACTATACCTAAGGTAGCAGACTGAGCAGTAAGCCTCAGAGATGAGAATTACATCAGGCAAATAAGTTACTTTACCGAGCCCCATAAATCACTCCCCTTTCCATGGCAGGGTATTAATGGATCCAATCTGTATAGATACAGCTGCTGTGAACTGAAAAATACAACTTTGCCACATCCCAAAGTCACTGGACTGTAGCACAATTCTTTCTTATCCCCCTCTTCCATTCTCTTCACACCTATAATTTTTCCCTGAGCCTTGGAGGAGGTAATATAAATAGTCCATTTATACCTGTGCATTCAACAATAATTTCTTCTCATTACTTTGATGGGGCATGAGTCTCTTTAGTTACCCCCTGCTCACAGCAAGGTAAAGCTTCTTTAAACAAATGTGAAAGCAGCACTCATCTATGTCACAGCATAGTTGTTTGAAAGGCAAACTGACTGCCCCACACGACCATTAGGAAAACAACACAGTAACTTTCACTCACATTGTTATGAACTTCTTCATCATGGGCATTTGACTGGGTTTAGAGAACTAAAATTGTGTCTCATGAAACAGAATCAGTTACACTCGGAAAGTATTTAATTATCCCCAGATAGACTTGCCCTTTTGGGTGGTTCGATTAGGTTTGACCTGCATTGATTCAGTTGCCCCCGACAGCCTATGCAGCACCTTCAGGCATGAGGGACAGTGGGGACGGAAGAAGCTGCTGGCCCAGTGTCAGCTTAATTTGAATGCCCTACATCCAGAAGGATAGGTATATTAGGCAATAGGGTTTTACAGTTTAGTTCTAGTAACAACCAATGTAAGTGACATGTGCATATAATGTTTTGGTAGCTTCAGGAACTCCTTGGTCAATAACTGGAATATCAATAACTATCCATGCACTCACATCACCTTTTATTTAATAGGCTTCAAGAAGCAGCTTTATCTATGCATTCAAGGTATTTCTATAAATCTCTTATTGTTATTTCATTTTAAAATTAGGTATTGAATCATAGCAATGTTAAAATTTATATTTAAACAAATATACCACAGTTGGAGAGGTTAAATGGGCACGTGTGCAGAGGGAGGGCTTGGGAACATGCCTAACTCTAAACTCTCACCAAATTTTCTGTAAATTTGAAATTATTCCAAAATAGTTTATTTAAAAAGTCAAATTATAGCCAAAAATTCAAATACAAAAATAAAACAGTTGTCGTAAATTTGGACTCTCTGAAATTAATTGAGAAAGTGAACTCAGTGCCTGAAGGCATGGTGCAGAAATAGAGGGTCTGACATAGAGTGGGTGCAATCATCATATTGGGCAATTAGCCTGGAAAAACACTCTAAGCGCTTTTACAAAGAGGGTTCTATGGCGATGTCTGTAAGACCCTGGTGCTACAAAGGGTGGGAATGCAGTGCAGAAGAATGTGCTGCATAAATTGTGTAAGCGCAGATATAGAAACACACATCAATAAAGTAAATTCAAGCACTAATGAGGAAAACACTGTATGCACTCAATTTTCAGAACAATTCCATTTCCCATCCTTGGAGTCCAGTAGTCTAATTGAGGCAGTAACCCCCTTCCAAAAAAATCCAGCCTTTCTAGGACCCCAGCAAGAAACTGGTGCTGCAAGTAGTGAGTAGATTTCACAGCCTCAACTAGTAAAACCAAGTCAATCTTTCGCAGATACACAGATATGCGGATAGCCCCTCCGCATATCTCAAGAGTCTATTTTTTCAACTGTACAACGTTTGCCATAATAAGGTATAAAAGAAGGTTTTATTAAGTTCCATCTCACAATTGGTCAAACATTTCTGTATAATCTCTGTGAGCATAACAAATGCTCTAAGCACATACAAGAAATGATTTTGGCATTAAGTCAGTGACTTATCAGCTATTCTAATGACCAGGGCTAATGTAGAAGGTCCTAAAACAATTCTGCCTATGCAGAAAGGCCATATTGTAAAGCTGAACCTTGACATAGCAGTCTAACAGTAGTCTTAGAAGTTATGAAAGTGATGGTCTGAATCTAATCATCTAAGCTTTTTAATCAACTTTATTACTTTTTTTGATTTTTGTATGTATATTTGGAAATGCATGTACAATGATGAGTTTGTGTGGAAATCAGAAGACAACTTGAAAAAGCCTTCAACTATGGAAGTTCTAGAGTTAGAACTCAGGCTGTCAAGCCTGCCAGCCAGTCCCTACACCTGCTTAGCCATCTCATTGGCTCCCCATAATTTTTAAATATACAATTTTGTCTTTAAATATCCTTTATAACAAGATGAGTTACTAGCAAGTCATGATGAGCATAAATATAATCAGCTAATAGCCATAGTCAGTCAAGTGAAACGTCATGAGGAAATGTAGCATCATTACGGAAACGGTTCAGGGTAACTTCTGTGGATTGACAAATGTTTTTCCCTTACCTCTCAGTGGACATAGGTAACGGCAGCACGTTAAAACATTGAACTGCCTGAGGATCCAGCTATACCTCTCTTGGGCATATACCCAAAAGATGCCTCAACATATAAAAGAGACACGTGCTCCACTATGTTCATCGCAGCCTTATTTATAATAGCCAGAAGCTGGAAAGAACCCAGATGCCCTTCAACAGAGGAATGGATACAGAAAATGTGGTACATCTACACAATGGAATACTACTCAGCTATCAAAAACAACGAGTTTATGAAATTCGTAGGCAAATGGTTGGAACTGGAAAATATCATCCTGAGTGAACTAACCCAATCACAGAAAGACATACATGGTATGCACTCATTGATAAGTGGCTATTAGACCAAATGCTTGAATTACCCTAGATCCCTAGAACAAACGAAACTCAAGACGGATGATCAAAATGTGAATGCTTCACTCCTTCTTTAAATGAGGAAAAAGAATACCCTTGGCAGGGAAGGGAGAGGCAAAGATTAAAACAGAGACTGAAGGAACACCCATTCAGAGCCTGTCCCACATTTGGCCCATACATATACAGCCACCCAATTGGACTAGATGGATGAAGCAAAGAAGTGCAGACCGACAGGAGCCGGATGTAGATCGCTCCTGAGAGACACAGCCAGAATACAGCAAATACAGAGGCGAATGCCAGCAGCAAACCACTGAACTGAGAATAGGTCCCCTATTGAAGGAATCAGAGAAAGAACTGGAAGAGCTTGAAGGGGCTCGAGACCCCAAAAGTACAACAATGCCAAGCAACCAGAGCTTCCAGGGACTAAGCCACTACCTAAAGACTATACATGGACTGACCCTGGACTCTGACCCCATAGGTAGCAATGAATATCCTAGTAAGAGCACCAGTGGAAGGGGAAGCCCTGGGTCCTGCTAAGACTGAACCCCCAGTGAACTAGTCTATGGGGGGAGGGCGGCAATGGTGGGAGGGTTGGGAGGGGAACACCCATAAGGAAGGGGAGGGGGGAGGGGGATGTTTGCCCGGAAACCGGGAAAGGGAATAACACTCGAAATGTATATAAGAAATACTCAAGTTAATAAAAAAAAAAAAAGAAAAAAAAAAAAACAATGGCACTAATATATAGTAATGTTTTCCCACCACAATTTAATCATATCTACATTCAAGTGGCTAGAAATTTCCCATGGTATTAGAATGATATGTATGAATGATGTACAAATGCTAAGGGACTTATGTACTCTAGTATTTTCAATTAAGTGAGTTTAACATCAAACACTACAATATTCATGGTTCTGGTCTGACAGTAAATTTTGTATTATCCACTTAATTTGATAATTTCGGAATATCATTCATAAGGAAAGGGGAAAATCTATTTAATCTAATCCTCTAACCATTACAAGTACACAGTGTTTGGCTTGGCAGAATTCAATTGCGTGAGAATTGACATTACAGGTATGTAACCTGTTTTGAATGGTGCAGAGAATAAGAAAAGCCTTTCAAGGTGGTTTAGCTGTAATGCAAGCTGCCCTGTAGGTTTAAGCAAATGAACCACTAAGTCTCATGATGTTCAACACACCTAAAATGGATAAATATATTAATTCTCCATCAATATCTGATAAAAGAAACTTGATACAAGCTCATGGTTATTTACTTCTGGACAAAATGAAATCATGAGAGTTCAAGTTATTCTTTTGCCAGAAATAAATTAAAATATCAGATGGTATAGTTTAAGAAATGGTTTCCAAGTTGTCGATTCCTGGCAAAAGAGGTCATTGATCCTTGAGGACGTGACATAAATCATAAGAGGACACAGTTGCCAGGTTCATTGCTTTGTGATGACTTAAAGAGAACTCAGGCAGAGGCTCACAGAGACCCCTGCCTACCATGGAATTATAGTCAGGTCTGGGGTATAGTCACAGTGGTAAAAAATAAAAGTTCAAAGAAATAGTTTCTTATTAAAAGTTGTCAGTTAAGTATTGATCACTGCGTGGTAGGATAGAAACTACATAAGAAAGAGCAGAGAAAATACTGATACATGTATTAACCTACAGAGCAAATTCAGGGTAAAAATGTTCCCATTATTCATAAAACTGAGTAGAAATCCATATACTTCTTGTAGCATTAGATTAACACAGAAAAATACTGCCCCAACAATGGGATAAAATTAGCCCCAAAAAAGTGTTGTTTGGTGTTAGTACTTTAAAGACCTGTTCCTTAGTAAGTAAACCACAATAACATTTAACAAAGTCATTTAAAAATGTCAAGATTTTGAATAAGAACATGAACATATTCATTATAACAAACTAATAATCACAATTTTCATGCAAAATTCAAATTCTAGAAAACAAAAGAGATAAGACAGAGAGGATTGGGAGAAAATTGAGAAGGAAAACATGATGACATTATACTGAATAAAAATGAATTAGTTTTCAATATTAAAAAAATGAGGTGGAAAAATATGGCCAGTTTTTGAAAAGAAAAAATCAATAATTACCAACTCCAAAATCATTCAATGATTAATTTACTTGACGACACAATATTTAACAGGAGTTAAAACTTAATTGCAAGCCAAAGATGGTGTTTTCATGCCTGTAATTACAGCACTCCAGAGGCTCAGCTGAAGGGGGTCATCATGAATTGAGGCCAGTCAGCTGCAGTGTGAGATCAAGTTTAGCCTGAGCTAGAGTACAGCACTGCATGCAAAACCAAAGGCCAAAACAACTGAATTCTGCATTTCGGAAATCTAAATGGAAAGTGAGCTATCTTAGTAGAGTTGTGAAATGTGACACAACTTAAGCCAAATTACTAGAGATGCAAACTACAATGCCTGAGGACAAAGTCTTGATGCTTACGAGATGGATAATAATGGAAACCATTTCGTCAAGTGACGTCAGGTACATATAGACCAGCCCCACATATTGTCACTCCTATGTGTAATCTAAAAGCACTTGTTCTGATAACAGTTGGGAGTTGAAGAAGGGTTATGAGAAGCTGGGACAGTAGAGGCAGAAGGCATCTGTGGGTGCTGATATTTTTAAGCATACATAAATGAATTTAAATATTCAATAAGGTATTTATGTTTACCCTAATTTGAATATTATGCAATCTCAGCATGTATCAAGAGAATGTATAATGTTGCCTGAATAAGTACAGTTTTCTGTACTAATTAAACAAAATAAAACTAAAAATGCATTTTAGGACATCTACAACAGAAACAGCATATCACCAGCAGAATTAGGCTATACTTCAAGAAATGTGAAGGGACTCTACTGGATAGAGGGATTTCCATAGAGGGAAGTTAGAGACCAATAATGTCAATTCATTATGTAAGCATAATTTTCTCATAATTATCCAATTTATTTAAAATATATTGCAAGGAGGGTGGTAAAATTGAGTTGTTCCTCTAGAATTTCAGCCTTGGCCCTAGACTGCTCTAGAAGCTCTGACAGTACACTGTTGCTTGTGGCATATTTATTTTCCAGCTGTGCTGCACCTCTGCACAGAGCCTTGTACTAGACTTTTTGCCTTGCTTCACAGTGAGGGAAGCCCTACTTCCTACTTTGCCATACAAGTCGGTGTTAGAGTAGAAATGTGGATGCCATTCTAAAAGCTCTACCTTTGTCTGTTGGTCTGGGTGCTGGGTGCCATTCATCACTGGGTCTCACAAAGGCAGGCCTAACCCTGTGTTTCAAGTTCAAAGTCTGGACTCGATTCTCTCTCTGTCTTCGAGGCAGGCAGTCTCTCCCCACTTGGAGTTTTGTGATGAGTAAGACAGATAACTCTTTGCCCCTATCCATTTGCCATTTTTGTTGTTACACTAAAATTTGGTATTGTTGTCACTGCCCTGATTTCTTTAGCATTTGTTAATATGGTTGATAGATAGCTCTTCAGCTCAGCATGCCTGGGCAGGGAGGGAAGCTTCTAGCTGCCAGGCTGCTTCACCTCCTTCCTTTGATAATTTGTGAAGTCGGGATAACATATGCATGTTGCATTTTCAAGTATCTGTATTCTATTGTTCTCTGTAGGTAGCGTTGTGATTTATTTTACTTACTTTGAGCCAGGGTGAGTCAGATTCTCTCTTGGATGCTCAACTTGGTCTCAAGCTCTTATCAGAAGCCATTCTTCCTCTTGAATTTCTCAAGTAGGTTGGGTAACAATCATATAGTGTTATATCTAGCAAAACCTGTGTCTGTGTGCACATACCTAATGCCAAAATCAAGTACTCTATGTCTGACATATATTTAGGTAAAAATGATTTCCAGGTCAATCTGATCACAATTGACAGTTCTCTAGCTTTGCTTGGGATACTTAAAGGCAAGTGTGTGTGTGTGTGTGTGTGTGTGTGTGTGTGTGTGTGTGTCTATCTGTCTGTCTGTCCGTCTGTCTGTCTGTCTGTCTGTCTGTCTTAGTGGCTATGTATATATACGGTTCTGTGGTTGAATTGTTATTTGAGACAGATCTTAACTCTGTAAACTAAGCTGTTCTTCAACTGAAAATGAACCTCTTTTGTCAGACTCCCAAAGGCTTGGATTAAAAGCTTTTATTACTAGACCTATCTTAATAGTAGTTTTCACTCCAGAAACGTATTTGCCCTCTTGCTAATAGTGGAACCTTCTGAGTCCTCTGCTGATTATGCTAACAGCTTTATTTCTAATGGGGTGACCGTGGAAGTGTCTCATTCTGTTAGAGAGCTCAACCATCTCTTCGTCTCTGAATTCTAAGAATTATTAACCTTGCAATTCACAAGTTTGACAGTGGAACTTCGCTCAGTGCATACAGTGGATGATTAACAATGATTCAAGGATATTTGAGGTTCTTTTTCTGCATAGTTCCTTCCATTGGAAATCTGACTCACAACTTTAAGCTGCCTTCTTTTGAACTCCAATCTCCAACTTTTTAACTCAACAGGGTCTTTATTTCAATTTTCCCTCAGTGTCCATAGTCTCAAAATTCAGGAAGCAGGCTGAGGTGCTGCTTACTCTTAATACTTACAAGGATGATGAGTATAGTTTGAACAGTTTTCTGACCCTGTGCAGCCAAAGTTTCCCTCTGATTTTGTTACTACTTCAGGGCCATTGAAAAGAGATCTAAGTAGACCATTTTTGTTTGTATAATAAATGCATACCATTTACCATTAACTAAATCTTTTGAGAATAGTGCTATCTCTTTTTAATTTCTTTGAATCTTACATACTCTAATAAGAGTTATACTTCCTTCTACATGTGCAGAATATATATCTCAAAATTAAATTTGCCTCTGAGATTAGTGACATCTTTCAGCAGATAAGGGGCTAAATGAGAAGCCTGGAACCTAAGTATGATCCTGAAAGAACATGAAGAAAAAAAGGAGGGACAAGTGCCTCAAGTTTTCTAGTGTCCATATGTACTAGATGGTATGTGTGTGTGTATGTGTGCTCATGGGCAAACACACACACACACACACACACACACACACACACACACACACACACTCCAAATAGAGATAATATAAAACTTTTTAAAGTATACCTATATTCAACAGTGGTTGACCTTTTTCTCTTATTTTATTATATCAAACAATAGAGCAAAAGAAGGATTTTCACAGCAATTACTTTAAATTAAGCTTTATGTGTAATTTAGAAATAGTTTCAAGAATATATATGGTTTTACACAAACTCTACCATTTTATATAAATAAAGGACTTAAATCTCAGAATTTGATAAGGACAGGGAGTAAATATGAAATTCATCAACACTGATTGACATCTATACTTTCATATTATAAATGCCCTATTTTCTAGTGTACTATACTTTTTTCTAGATTATAGATCCAGCCAAAATATTTATGGAAGATTTCCTGGAGAATTTTGAAGGGATAAAATTTAAAAGACATTGGAGAGGTTAGCCTTTTTTTGGAGACATGTTTCTGGAAAGATAAGCCATTTGGCATGAGACCGTAAGTCAGAAATGAAAACAAATGTGTCATCAGAACTACCAGGAGTCCATCAAATGCATAAGCCATTCTATCCACCAGCAAACGTTCTGTCTTTACAAAAAACAAAACAAAACAAAACAAAGAAACAAACAAAAAAAACCATAAGCATGCACTTGAGTTGAGAAGGTCCCAAGATCACAAATCAGTATCCACTTGGAAACAGAAAATATCAAATACAAATTCTTAAATTAATTATATTTGGAATGCCTATTTTGAAATTCAGAAAATGTAAGGGTAAAGAAATAGATTAACTATAACTCATGTAAATTTTCAGTATTGTTATTAGAACCTGAAACTATCTCCTACAGGCTCAGGGTTTGACTCTTTACTCCTAAACTTACAGAAGTATTTGGAATTCACTGAATTGCACAAGTAGGTCACTGGGAGTTGGCTTTCAAAGTCTTACCTGCTTTCCGCTCCAGCTTCAGCCACTGCTTCCTGGTCTGTGGCCACTGAACAAGCTGCCACTCTCATTCTTCTGTCACTGTGCCTCCTAAGCCACAACAGATATATATTTTCTTTCTTCCATTGTTTTAATTGGACGTTTTGGTTGCATCGATGCAGCAGTAACTAAGCAATTCAGCAGTCAATTATCAAAGTTAATAATACAGATTATGTTTGGCTTTTTGCCTTTAAATGTCCAATTTCTTAGTAAAGTGGGAATACTGTGGGATTGTGTATTGCTATATAAAGCTATATTTTCCCATACCAGCTTCCAATGTTCTCAATGTAATTCAGTTGCTTTATAGGCTGGACACTGGAATTGCATAGAGACAAATTGTTCTCAAGCTTTCTCTATAAGAACTCATATTGTTGGTTTTCTAAGGACTGAAAAAAAAGGAGAGAACTCTCTTTAATGAAACACTGTGAAATTTTATCATAAGGTCATAGCTTTTGTAGTTCCTTCCTTATATGACATTCTAACCCTCTGATTCAGCAAGAGTAAAAAGAAGAAAAATATTGAAATAAGAATAAGTCATACCAAGTAATATCTGTTTCATAGCAGTATAGCCAATATTTAGTAGGCATGTTACCAAGGAAAGGACTCAAGTCTGCTACGTTTTGATAGACCTAGCAGTTAATGAGATGAAAGTAGACAGATTTATTTCATAAGCAAGGGCTGGAGAAGTGAGAGCCCACAAATCACTCTTTCCAACCGAAGTTGCAGAGAGGATGGAAAAACAAGGAGCGAGATGGGCTAAAAGGTGCCATTCCTTTATGTTCCTTGAATGGTCTGGTGTGTCTTGTCACAACAGCTGGTGAGTGACTTTAACCCAAAAATTGTTGACAAGAGGGACATAATGAGAAAGAGATATCATGTTCTTCCTCTTTATACTAGTCATTCTACCACACATCTGTGAGACTAAAGGAAGAGTCAATATTGTCATCAAAATGCCCTTCAAGTCCCTACCATTCAACTCAGGCAGCTAGTGTAACCATGATCCACACAGCAGTGCCTCTGTGTCTAGAAAGGCTAGTAAGAGTCTTCAAATGCAAGCTTTAGTTAAAATAAAATTCAAATATGTTTTTGGTTACTCAATTGAATTCTAATATTTTCTGAAGTACAACTGATCTACAGGAATCATTTATTGAGTGTTAACATTTCAGGAAACAACTTTTAAAAAATATTTACATTTTCAGTTTATGTGTATGTACACATGTCTCTGTGTGAGAACGCGCATGAGTGATATAGTACCTATGGAAGCTAGAGGTATTCATTGTATTCTCTGCAGCTGGAGTTAGATGATTTTGGTCAACATTATGTAGGTGCTGATAAACAAACCTGTGTCTTCTACAAGAGTAGTACATGTTATCACTGTTATTTTCACTACATTTAAACATGAAATATAAATCTCTTCACATTCATATAACTCCTTACATTTTATTATTTAACTATTTTGAATATTCAATATCAAATATGTAATATTTATTAGTATCAAAATAAAAGAAAAATCCTTAATAAGGTTATATGAAGCAAAGAATAGGTAAATGCAGATAATAACTCAAAAAGTTAACAGTATATTTTAACCTGTGAAAAAGAGAAGATTAGTAAAGTGGTGATTAAGTCTTTATAGTTAATTAATGCATTTACTACCCCTCAACTACCATTTTCTTAATGAAGAAAATTGATTTAAAAAATGTCAAAGAAAAGTCAAGTGAAGATCTCCTGTGATTTAAATGATTCGTCTGTGTGCATTTGGCTGGGCAATAACTCTATTTCCATATTATTATCTGTAGACCCTGTGTCAGGGCAAGGTCAAAAACAGAGTTGGAAGTAAGCTTTTCAGATATATCTCAGTGTTGGATAGTTTCTGTGCAGAAAAAAAGTATTTGATTCAGTTTTCAAGAGTAAATATGCCTCATGTATACACGACTTTTTTCTTCCAAATTTATAATAACATACTCTTTTCTGAAAAATAGAAATCACCATTTTAAAGCTATTTAGTAATTTTTCTTTATTTCAATTATTTCTTATTTTCAATATGTGGATTCAATGGAACTTCAGCATGAATAAGTCAATAATTGTACTTAGTAGAATAAAAGTACAATATAGGTTATATCAAAATTTTATGCAATTATTATTGAAAATGCTAAAAACATGAAAAATCTCATTTATATACATTATGTAATTGATAAAAGCATTGTGAGGTATAGACTAAAAATAATTTAAGACACTCACATCTTTGCCCTTTATGTAAACATATGTAAGACATGTATACCACTGAGTGTCATATAATGAGTATGTATAGATATATATAATCATGATACAGAATGGATTCAACATGGGTAATTTCTCTTTAGTACTAATTATGTCACTTTTTCAAATATTTTAAGTAATATCTATGGATCATATGTAAGTATTTTAATAATAAAGCTTTTAATAATATTAGATAAGATAACTATAGTTAGAAGAACCTGAAACAAAAATCATTCTTCACAACCAATTTACTCCACAGTTGTTTGGAAGGAGTTTCCTATTTTAGTCAGCAATCAGCACCAGAAGCCTTTGCAAAAACAGGTGAGATATATGCCCCCAAATGTCTAAGTTCAGTCTGAATTCCTAAATTGTACATTAAAACATAATAGCTAAGATTTAGAAACTCTTGGAGAGCATATAGTTGCATGTGTGTGCAAAGTTAAAACAGTGCCATTTTCTTTGATGCAAAGTGACAGGGATACAAGTTATCCAGAATAAGTTCTTCCCTCAAACTAACTGAGAAAACAAAATTGAGGCTAGAGAGAAAAGCTCACTTGTATTTCCATCCCACTCTACTTTTTAATAAAATGTTCATCAGATAGTACAACTTCCTTTGGCATTTTGAATAATAGGCCTATTATCAACAACATGTAAATTTTTCTCCTCCCCATGAGTTTTTTGAAAAGCTTAGTCATTACACTAATGGAAAACACCTTCCAATAATCAGAGAGAGATGGCTTTTGCAATGACAAATTGCTTAAAGCAAAACTAAAGTGTTTGCACAATATTTCTTAAGCTGACAAATATTGGAAAATTTAAATATGCAAATACAAATACATCTTCTGATCTTAGGCAATACTTCATGGCTAAAAGCAGAAAACTTTAGATGATATAATGACACATTGCGAATGAAAACTGTACTCTATCCATAGTCAGAATTTTATTATTTAGGCTTATTTAGATGCCAACTTGGAAGGTATAAATATATATTATTTATAGTAAATTAGTTCACAGCTTTGTATATTTTGATGATGCTCCAAATTTCTAAAAGCATTTCAAACTTATTTTATTTATAATCTAGTCATAAATCTAACAAATTGAAATATTATGAAACTATTGATTTGCAATACCTTTTAAATCTATAGTCACAATAAAAATAGCATTTTTAATTAGTCACAGAGCAGCAAAAAATGCTAAGTGAGTGTAAAAAGTCACATCATCAAAGTGAAACATTGGCATTAGCTTTCTAGAGAATTAATTGTTTTAAGTCTCAAATTAGTTTGCTTTTCCAAATGTCCTTTTACTTCCCCTTAAAGATAATTCAGAGGCTAATGGGATATGTGACAGGCATCCTTCTGCATGCCTGTAATTATTCTTTAAGTTTGGTAGTTTGCTAGTTTTACTAAGGACTTCATTTACAGTTAATAATATCTTGATGATGGTAACTTACACCTTTCCTACCTTCATAAACTCACTTATTAGATGGGAAGCTACCACTGGACCATACCAAGTTCTAAAAGCTTTTAGAACTTTTCTGGCGCTAAAAGTACAATTAAAATAACTTGTCCTATATAACCTTGAGGGGGATATCATTTGCCTACATATAATGGAAATGTATGAAGACTTTTCTCGTTCTCTTTATCACCGTTGGAATACTTGTTATTGCTAGCGGTCTATGCCAGTAGCTGGGGTTGGAGTCTCATAGAAAATCCTAAGAAGCCACTTAGAATACTAAACAGGAAAACTGAATGCTATCTTCAATGTAAAATATGAAATGTCTCCCCTGAGGGACTTGGGTACACATGATAGACATTTAGAAAAGAAATAATGATTGTTTCTGGCTTAGAAGAAAGGGACAATCTGAAGGAACATAAGAAATCGGTTTACACATGGCCCTGGTTGAAGAAGAATCTGGACATTATGTTCAAAGATAACGAACACACACACACCACACACACACACACACACACACACACACACACACTCGCGCACACACACAGCCTACTCATACATACATGCACGCATACACACATGCACATACATATGCATGTGTACACATGTAAATACACACACACAGAGAAGCTTTTTTGAGGTATATTCCAGTTATTAAAATGTGTTAATGGGGGTTGGGGATTTAGCTCAGTGGTAGAGCACTTGCCTAACAAGCGCAAGGCCCTGGGTTCGGTCCCCAGCTACAAAAAAAAAAAATGTGTTAATGGTTTCTTTCTTGTTCAGGAAATCAGGATTAATGTTACATCTTCCCTACAGTATTTGTCCACTAAGTCTCAAGTAACTTAATGAATTATGGAATGCAAGCATTCTGTATGGGATATTTATTTATTAAACAAATAAATAGTACAAGAGGTATCCAGAAATTGTCTCCTTTCATTGCAGGATCAGATGTGTTTATGACTATGTATGTATGCATGGTAAATAAACTAGTTATTAGTTGTTTTGGGGATTCTCTTATGTAGTCCTATCAATACATCAAAATTTTATGTGTAGTTAAAACTCTGTATGAGCAGTAACTCAGGCATTAAGTATCCTACACTACACAGTATTTTATAATAAAGTTATTGATTTTGGTTCCACATAGGTAAAGAAAGATCTAATTTGATCTTAAATCATGGACTTGCATGTGTCTTACTGCACTGTGAATCACAAATAAAAAAGATCAGTTGGAATCAGAAGCCAAAGAACATTAGCATTAGAGCATCATGGGCAATAATAGTACTGAAACAGAGAGAGTCTAAGAAACTTACCTTCAACCACATTCATCATTTCCATGAATCACTCAGCCTACCAGATTTCCCCTGATAATAGTCTCTGCCTTGATTTGCAAAGCGTATAAGCCTTGCACAGTGGATACTGTGTTTATTTTCAAACATTAGTAATCCCTTGTGATGATTGAAAAGCAGAATTAGAATATCCATTGTTAGACATAATAGTAAGAGGAATACTATAATATTTTACTAACAATGAAATTTGGTGTAAAATCACCCATTTAAATGCTGTGTGATGATTTTACTTCTATTATTTACCTGAATTATTTCTGTCTTTTTTTCCCTAAGTAGTAAGTGACTTTTGAGAGTCACAGTTTTTGAGGAAAAAATCCTTTTATAGTTCTTTATAGATTAATCTTATAGATTAAAAAAAAAGGAAAACCAAACAACAACAAAAACAAAAACAAAACTATAAGGAACTTCCTTTCCAGGGAATCTAATTTTAATTCAGTTCATTTAATTACTTATACATTTATGTAATTTGATTTAATTTTGATTTTAATGTATTTTCCAGCGAAGGCACAATAGCAGGTCCAAACACAGATAAAGATCAAACATCCATGGGAAAGAGGGACTGTGATCCTGAGCTGTGTGCTGTGCACAGGAGCTGTAGATAGCCTAATCTTGTAAAGAGAAAGGAAAAGAGAAACAAGGATGTGTTCAAGATGTGGGTACCTGCACCGCAAAGCCCAGTCTGCTGAGACCGTGGAGCTGGGATTTCCACAAAGTTACCACAGTGTGAACGTGAATACCTGAACCATGTCTCAAAATTCTAAGGTATATGGTTTAGTTTCATTTCATAGAAATTAACTTTGATTAAACTTTTAACTTGGGCATTCCGATCTACGTTTTCAAGTATGAAGTTCTAAAATTATGTACATAGATGTTTTTACGTGTGTAAATTCACTCCCTAGGGATTACCACTATGTGCTTAAGATGTTAGTCCTGATTGTCACTGTATTGGACCTGAATTCAATCTAAGATATTAATGACTGGGTGAGTCCATGAGGATGGCTCCAAGAGAGAAGAACTGAGGGGGGAGCCCTCCCCTGGGATAACTGGCACTCTCCAGGGCAGCTTCCTTCCTTTGGGTGCATCTCTCTCATTGTCAATGCCTCAATTATTAGAATCCAGCTTCTCCAGCTTTTTAGTGCAGCCTGGAAAACAGTGGCTTTCCAAAACCCACACTTTCAGCACTAGGTTGTTACTCCTGAGGCATCCACCCTTCTGATCTGGGAAGCTACATGTGTGGTGAGGTCCTCGACCTCTCTTGCATTCAAGCAGCTACTGTTAGACTTCCCAGTCCTTATTGTGCAAGCAAATCTAACCTTGTTCTATGTTCATATTACTGCTTTTGTTTCTCTAGAGAATCCTAGTATGATGCAGAACTGTAAAGAGCTACATTTCAAACATTTAGAATGTAAAACAAATCTTTCAATGATTTCTATATTGATTAAAATATCAGTAAGTAAAATATATAGCAAAATTAGTTTCATCATACCTCTTTCCTCTTAATTATACCAGCAAAGTGTTGATTTCATCTATATTTTGCTCAAGTTGCAATGCTGTTGAACAGTGCTAACCTTATGAATTAACACTCAAGGTATTTCCATACCTTGAAGTGTGGAAGTGAAGTGTGTTTACACAAAGTAATAATCAAAACAAAATCTGAAAACAAACAATCTACAAAACACCAGCAAAGAAAATTATCTCTTTTGAATTTAGTGTTAGGAGGATGAAAATATAAACAATAGATTTCCCATGAAGATTATATGAAGTGATTTTTTTTTTTTTTTTGGCTACTGGAGTCTGAGGAAAACATCAATCCAATGGTCTAGTCTAAAGTTGTTCCAACTTAGTAGTGCATCCAAGGAGCTGGCAGAACTGAACATAAGCCCTCTCTAGAGTAATACTGGTTTCATAAATTAAGTTCTAAAGAATGTGAGGTTAAATTAAAGCCAGCTAAATCAACCTGGAAATAGAGCACACTGTGTGTGAGCAAGAAGAAAAGCAAAAACAAGAGCAGACACATAAATATTTCAGAGTTGGTAATCTCAGACAGAGAATATTTTATATACAATTTATCCCACATTTACAGAGTGTCTTCTGTGTGGTAAATACCTTGCTCTAATGCACAGCCACAAATAAAGCCAAGCACCCTTACATGTCAGCAGCTGATTCAATGATGCCTTAAAACAGCTTACCATTTGTTAACTGTAAGACACAACTGACTTTTATTAGTGACTTGCAAATCAGGCAGCATCTCTCCTAAGGTCTCAGGAAGGAGCTGAGAATGCCGGACTGGAATGAGCTTGCAGAAGCAGGAACAAAAGAAGAGGTTGATGGTCATTTAGAAGTTTTCTTTTATTGTCTTAGGAAAACATGGTTCTTTTCCACTGACTGCTGACATCTATTGGTTTTGTTTTAAGCTTATTTTCTTAACAACTTTCTCTCTTTCTGAAGTTCCTATTGAATTACATAGCATTTAATATAATTGACTTCATTTTGTTTTGGTCTGCAGGGGCCTAAGCTACCAGAGGCCGTCACTGCAGAACAATTGGGTTCCATATGTATTATTTTTTATTATTATTCTTTTTTTGAAGCTGGGGACCAAACCCAGGGCCTTGCGCTTGCTAGGCAAGTGCTCTACCACTGGGATAAATCCCCAACCCCTCCATATGTATTATTTAGCAACAGTTACATGTAAAAAATCAGGAAAATCTGTTTTGAAATACAAATTGTAAAATATCCAAATATAAGAGAGCTCTAAAGTTAGGGTAAGTAATAAAGAGCCAAACTTCCAGCAAAAGAAATTAGATATAAAAGGGAAGAATACAACTTACATAAATAAAAACCATTAAAATTAAGTGGCACAAAACTAATGGTGGCAAAGTAGACATTAGCTGCACTGTAGGTGTTATGTTTCATGGGTTCATTTCCACTGTTTCTTGTTCTCCCTTCTTCTCACTGTCTTCCTCCTCAGTACCTCCTAGACAGGCACTTTAAAAATACATAATGTTTTTATTGAATATTTGTAAACTTCATATAATGCACTCCAATCACATTTCCCAGCCTTTCCAGGTCCATCACCCTTGTGACTTCATCCACAAAGAAGATGGAGAAGAAGAAAGACAAGGATGGGGAGGAGGTGGGAAGGAGGAGGAGAAAGAGGAGAAGGAGAAAGAGAAGGGAAGAAGAAGGAGGAGGAGGAGGAGGAGAAGGAGAAGGAGAAGGAGAAGGAGAAGGAGAAGGAGAAGGAGAAGGAGAAGGAGAAAAGGAGAAGGAGAAGGAGAAGGAGAAGGAGAAGGAGAAGGAGAAGAAGAAGAAGAAGAAGAAGAAGAAGAAGAAGAAGAAGAAGAAGAAGAAGAAGAAGAAGAAGAAGAAGAAGAAGAAGAAGAAGAAGGAGAAGAAGAAGAAGAAGAAGAAGAAGCAGTAGCAGTCCAATTTGTGTTGCCCATATACAACCTAGATTATAGCAAACTTCCAGGGGGAAACCCTTAAGAAAATTGAGTGCTTTCCCTACTCCCTCCACACCCACAGCATCCATCAACTGGGAAGAGCGACACTTTGCCATCCTTATTAGAGTTTTAAGAAGTTCTCTTGAATATCTTCCTGTTTAAATGGTTTAAACTGTCTATTTCTTTTTGGGGTATGGGGGAAGTGAGATGGGATGGAAGTGGGGGAGAGAGTTAGTCACAGAAGGTTTCTATGTTTCTCATTCTCACTGAGAGTCTGTAGTAATCTGTACAACAAAGCTTTGTTGCCATTTACAGTCAGCAGCAGCATGGACCACTGTCAGCAACATGGCCTCAGGTGGTAGCACAGACCACAGACATCCCCGTGGTCTTTGGTGGCAGCATGGACCCGGCTCCCACAACCGAAACATGGCCATCAGTGGCAGCCCATGCCACACACATTAACATGGCCTTTGGAGGTAACATAGGCCACAGAAGTCAAAGTTCATGGTAACATGAACCTTGTCCATCAACATAGCCTCAAGCAGCAGAACAGACCACAGACATCCCACAGCCATTAGCTGCAGCAGAGACCATGGGAAACCACATGGATTCAGGTGGCAGTGTAGACCACAGACAATCCCATGGCCTTCAGTGGTATCAGGAACCATTGACATTAACCTGTCCCTCATCAACAGCAGGGTCATGGTCACGGGCATGGCCCCTGGCAAAAGAATGGAATGTGGACATCAATATGGCTTCAGGCAGCAGCATAGACTATGGACATTTTTAGAAGGAATGGTAGCAGCCGCCTCTACCGAAATTCCAGAGGCTGCATAGGCACAAAGCCATTTCCTGCAGGAGGACCTAATTGAAGACTTCCTGAGAGACCAAGGATTGCTGGAGCAGACAGTGCCAGCCAAACGGGAACTGTTGTTTAGAAGAGATGCTTTGTTGGGACCAATGAGGCCCTGGTGGTATTAAAGGAGCTTGTGAAGCATTCTGATGAGCTTGCTGCTCTGTTTCTCACCTGCTCCCGGAAGTTTATGTCCTTGACTCCATGCCACCTCTCCAAGGGCAAGTAGGGTCCCAGGGCAGTCAGCAGACATCTGCATGGACAGGTTTTCATAGGCTTAGATAAAGGAGTTGCAGGATATCAAGTCCATTGTTATTCTTTCCTTGTTTGGATTTTGCCTGGGCTATGAACTTCCAATCTCAAATTGTTCTGCTTTGCCCCTACTTAGCATTGAGCATAGAGAACAGAAGTGTTGCCTAACCTTACACTCCCTACAGGAGCACAGCAGGGAGCATGTGCTGGTAGCCACAAATGTCTCTGCCTCATTCTCATGCTGAAATCTCTGCCTAGGGAAGAACATAAGCTATAATTGCGTAAAATAAGATTAACGTGGAGACACTTCTTCAGACTACACCTCCTTGAATTTATTTGCACCCAAACCTGATGACACCTACAATCCTTTGCGTATGCATTTTCTATTTAGATGGTTTTTCCCTGGGTTGCCTGACCTTGGGAAATTGTGCATTTGAAGGTGATTTCCCATTTTTTTAATCAGATGTAAATATGCTTAACTTTGTGTGACACCCATTCCCAGTGCTCTGCTCCTTGGTGATTACCTCTAAGAGGTAGATTCACTAAATCCAGTAAGAAAGGCACTGATGAGCACTGATGAAAAATAAATCAGTCAAAGAAACTTTTATGAATGAAACAGGTATTAAATAGATAAGAAGTTATTGTGACTACTTTATATCTATGACAATACAAACTTAGATAAAATTGACAATTTATAGAATTTCTTTTTCTTATTGGATTTTTTTATTTCCATTTAAAACATTCCCTTTCCCGGTTTCCCGTCCATAAGCCCCCTATTCCATCCCCTCCCCTTCTTCTATGAGGGTGTTCCCCTACCCATCCACTCCCCTTTCCTGCCCCCTCCCCAACATTCCCTACACTGGGGGGTCCAGCCTTGGCAGGACCAAGGGCTTCTCCTTCCATTGGTGCCCAACAAAACCATCTTCTGCTACATATGTGGCTGGAGCCATGGGTCAGTCCCTGTATAGTCTTTGGGTAGTGGTTTAGTCCCTGAGAGCTCTGGTTGGTTGGCATTGTTGTTCTTCTGGGGTTGCAAACCTCTTCAGCTCCTTCAATCCTTCCATTAACCCCTCCAATGGTGATCCTGTTCTCAATTCAATGGTAGAATTTCTTAACTACCCCAAACTTGTTCAGAAATAAATAGAAATACGCACACCTCAAAAATATTAAAATAAATGGACTAGTAATATAATAATTTCCCAGACTGCTTTGGTGATTAGAAACATACCCCAAGTGATCAGATAGATATCTATACACAGTATGACTATATTTCAAAATTAAGCAGTTTATAACTCATAGAAAGAGACTACTGGAACCTCAGTAACAAAATCTCACAGAGACTTAAGAAGGAAGTTATGGCATGCTACCTGCAAACATTGATACAGAATTTCTGAAAACATAATAATGAACATAGCTTGACCACGACGTCTTCTCATCTAATTACAGTCACATCAGGTGTGAATGAGTTTGAGGTAAAAGAAGCAGTTGATGTCATTTTCAATTTTAAAGGAGAAAAGAAGGAACAAAACAATTGTTGCCATAGAGGCAAAGGATAATTAACATTCAAGCAAAAATGGATGCTTGCACAGATAAAGGAAAACGGATTTTTTTTTTTTGGTTCTTTTTTTCGGAGCTGGGGACCGAACCCAGGGCCTTGTGCTTCCTAGGTAAGCACTCTACCACTGAGCTAAATCCCCAGCCCCAGGAAAACGGATATTTAAAAACCTATGGAAACTCAGTGTTGAGATGTCTACTGAAAGGAAAAGTCAGCCCAGGATACCCCGAGACCATCTTCTCCGCACAAAGATTTACTTGCCCCAGAGGGACATCGTACCGGAATAACAGATTAAAAACAAGAGCTAGAGAACAAAAGAGAAGGGGAAGCAAACAAGGGAGAAGGAGGAAGCATATTTGTCTAGGAGTGGGACAAAGGATTGCTTCTGAATAGATAGGAGGGGGACGAGGCTGCTATGCAAATGGCAGTTTATAAAGGGAAAGGATGAGGTGTTTTGTTTTAATTGGGCAAAATAATTAGATGAACCAAAGGGAGACTTTGATTGCTGGAATTCAATATAGCTGGACCTTAGTAGTCAGCCTCAGAAGGAGACATTGGCCAAATAAGGGGACAGACACTGGGGGCTGACTATAGGGATGTAATCTAATGGGCTTTAGCAAAGTAAAGGGAATTAAGAAGGGCAGGTCATGCTCAGGCTGGCCAGAATCCCTTCAAAGTCTCTTTACCAGGAGTCTTGCATTTTACAAAAATATAAGGAGAGAAGGAATATGTTTGGCGGAAGTGCAGTCAGGTGTGGGGGAAGGGGTGCCTCTGCCGGCCCATGCTGAGGCAAATATTACCCCTGAGTGAACAGCCACAGGGTGGTATAGTATAAAATAGAGTTTATTCAGGGCACGGAGAGGGGATTTGAGGGAGTAGAGACAGAGAAAGACAGACAGACAGACAGACAGAAGAGGGGGCAATCAGCCCCTTTTACAGTGAGTCTGGCACAGCTGTCTATTGCCAGGTAATTGTGGGGCAGAGCATAGAAAAAATGCCAACATCAAGCCTCTCTTCTTCCCCCCGAGTTCAATTACCTCAGCCAAGGGTACCTAGTTCCAGATCAATCCATATATCCTGAATAAGCTCTGGTTCCACCCTGCTGCCTGTCAATAAAATCTTCTTGCTTTTCTACTATCTACACCTCTCTCTGCCAACCCTCACAAGATGGCCTTTAAAATTGGACACCCCCCCAGTAAATCTTTCTTTTTGCCCAAATCTAGTTTTCCAATTTCTCTGCTAATGCCTATGTGTGACCTATTGACCTTTGATCCATAGCAAGGTCAACAATATGACTTTGCTTCTAAAACACTCAGTAGGCCTTCTGTTTCAGAGAACTCAAGCTTGAGTTGGCAGAAAATGATCCTAGACTGGAAATGGGGTAGTAGAAAATTAGAAGACTTTAAATCTGCAATTCAAATTGCACTGATAGTATAATTCAGTCTCCCAGAGGGTTAGTTGGAATAACTGGCAAATTGAAATAATTCCACAGGGATTTTATATGCTACCAACCACAAGGGAGACAGTGTTTAGAATATGAGCTTCCCAAAGGAGAGGTGCTTGGTAAACACTTTAGGTTGCCTGGAGATGTTCTGCCCTAGCAAATCACTGCAAAATTCATTATCAAAAGAAAGACCACGTAAGAAGGAAATTTAACATAACCTTGATGATGAATTTAGCAAATAAAATTGAAATCACCAAACCCCATGTATTTCTAAGTTCTTTGGTATGTTAAGAGCCACTGATACAGCCATTTGATCCTTCTGACAATTGGGGAAATGACTCCTTTCAGTATAGAGGAATCCAGCTTCACATGTTCCTGTCAAACCTCTGGAATTTGAGGAAATAGAGTTTCCTTTAGAGCTAACACTGATAACTCCTAGTTTATCTGCACTCATGTGCACTGTCACACTCACATGCACACTCGAACATGGACATAATGGACACACACACACAGACACACACACACAGACACACACACACACACTGTTCAGCCTACTGAGTCCATTTGTGTGCATGTGTGTGTTGTGTTATGAATAGGTATGTGGAGGAATGGGGGTAGGGAGTGGTGTGTGTGTGTGTGTGTGTGTGTGTGTGTGTGTGTGTGTGTGTGTGTGTGTGTGTGGTGCATTAAGATCTGGTCCCGTGGGATTGATTGCCTAAGTAGAAAGGTTCTACTGGGAAAGATGGTAAGCATCTGAGAGAAAAACACACCACAACCTGACTCATGTAAATCTATTACACAAAGTCATGAGCGTGCTTTTGTGGGTCTAAAGAAGGAAAAGGAGCCTTAAGTCACAGTCGGTGGGTGTTAAGATCTGTTAGAGGTCAGGATCCCAGAGCTGGGAGATACTTGCAGCTTTCACATCCCAAGAATGCAAGAAACAAAGTGTTTGTACCGTGGCTGGCTGTGATACCATCTAGGCTTTCTTTCTGAAAGCAATGGGAAGCTCTCCTACTCTGACAGGATTTCTTCAACCACATGATTTCCTCAAGGAAATGTTCATTTCAACTTATTGTTTAGTTACCCAACCTCTAGTTTACCATAGTTTTAGTACCCATAGAAGATACTGAGCTTGGCTTTGCATAGAGAGGCATAGCTGGAGTGAAGGAGGCATATTTTATTTTTATGAAATGTTCATTTTCGATAATTTTATACATGAGTACTGTATTTACATCATTTCCATCCTTCCCTCTGCCCCCTTCAGCACCTCCTTTGTCCCTACCCAACTTGTCCCAAATTCATGACATCATGACTTCTCTTTTAAAAATCATTGTTTTACCCACACACATCAAAAACAAAACAAAACAAAAAGCCAAAACTAACAACAACAACAAAAATCTTCTGCATCCATTTTGTGATGTATTTTGTGTGTGTGTGTGATATATTTGGGGTGTGTGTATGTGTGTGTGTGTGTGTGTGTGTGTGTGTGTGTGTGTGTGTGTGTGTGTCTTTTAAAGGTTGGTCTCTTGGGATTAGATTGCCCATCAAAGGGTTTATCCTTGGAAAATACTGATTCTCCTGCTCTCAGAAGCTATTACTTGCCCATAGCTCTTCATCTATGGATGAAACCTTATACAATCTCTACCATCCACCCTAGCATGGTGGCTGCTATTCTCATTGCGTGGGACTTGTTTAGGTAACCATTTTATTGAGATTTCATTTGAATAGCTCCCCTACTTACATAGAGGGCACTATCTCATAGTAGAACTCCTGATCTTCTGACTCATAATCTTTTGACTCCAGGAATGTTCCCTAAGCCTTAGGTTAGGTGTTATGTTGTAGATATATAAATTTGGGCAAAGCACTCCACAGTCAGTGGTTTTAAGATTTTGCTCAATATTAGTTTTCTGTAAATGTCTGTGTTTGCTGAAAAAATTAAACTTTGTTGAGTAGTTAGGGCTGCACTTACATATGAGTATTATAAATACTTAGAATGTCATCAGGATTTTATACTGGTTTTGGAAAGTGGCACTAGTACATTCTCCATTAGGATCTATGACTTCAAAGCGAGCCATAGTTAGCTAGGTGTATAGTACCAGACATGGATTCCTTCTTAATGAATGAAACCTAAGTCTAGTTACATGGCTGCTGATATAAGAACCACTCTTGCATTCTTTACAGCTACCTTGCCATGCTGGCCATTATTGTAGTTCCTAGGGCTTTACAGATGAGTACGGCTGCTGATGGCTTCCTTCCCTGGCAATGTGCATAATACCTTAGAGATAATGATGACAGTTAGCATTCAAGGAGAAGGCTTCACAGTCAGTTCTAGCATGAGTCCTCGAATTATTTCTTTGAAGTGTGTGGTATTTTCAGCAATAAAGTCTTACCTTCAATAGGGAACAAATAAAGGACAATGTTGTTTCTTAGAGTCCCATGTCCAGCAACTGAAAGTAGGATTTCCTTTACTTTGCTCTGGGGCTCTTTTTAGCTAGACTCTTTTGGGGAGACTAATCACCCCAAGTGATATGAATTAGTCCAAACTATGCATATATGTACATAAGTGTGTATATACCTATGTGTATTTAAGTACACAAATACCAATAAAGATGTTTGAAAAAAATCCTTTCAAATGAAAGAATCACAGGGAACTGTAAGGCTCTGAAAAATTGCTTTAACTTACCTAACATTTCAAATAAAAATCACCACACCTCTTTGTAACCAGATACAGGTAAACCTCAAATACATTCCTAGTAGACCTGGGTAGCTGAGGCAAGTATTCTGAAAGCAGTACAATGCTCTGCCAACTATCAAGGAAACTGCATTCAGACCATCTTTTAGCTTCTTTCAGGACTGTCCTGCCTCCATCCTCTGGGCAGCTATAGGTCACTTCCTCTTACCTTAAAGGCATACCTGCTTGTACGCTTCCAGGAATGCCTATTTCTCCCTGCCACCAGGAAACATTCACTTGTAGTTTTTTATGCTGCCAAACCTCGTTCCAAAATTATATGACCCTGTCATTCTAGTGGTTCGTACCTTCTGCTCCTTTCATTTTTCTCCCTCCTAAAATATTTTTCAAAATAACAACTCTAATTTCTTCTTAATATAAAAAAATACACAGCAGGGACTACTTTAAAGAAAAAAGTACAGATTGACCTGAAATGTGTAAATAACAGACATTAATATCATTGTGGAAGGACTGGTTTATGAAGGCGAACATAGCAAAAGAGCATAGACAAGATGCCTTACACAACAGAGAGGTACTTCTCAACTCCAGAGGCTTGACACCCACGCTCAAGGTATCACTGGGTTTACTCTTGCTGTATGCTCTCTCCTAGACTTTCTGAGAGTCGCCTTCTTTTCTTGTCTCCCCAAGTCCTTCTTTCTATGTATACATCCTTGATAGTCCTTCCTCCTTTGTCTTGTCACCAGTAATATTGAACTGGGTCCTCTTCCTGTGAGCTAATATAACTTTCATTGTTAATTTTACAGGCACAAATACAGTCACATTTGAGATTCTGACTTCCTTAAATGAGCTTTGAAGGCATATTATTTCATTGATAACATTGACCCTAATCTAAAACACCACTCACATGGTCATACACATAAACAAACATATAGTTACAGTTTTGGACTTTGCAGAAACTGAACTGGACATGCTTTGCCTGTTAAAGTCTTGGAAATTTTCATCTCTTTCAGTCTTAAGTTTGTATTCTCATTTCTCTCTGTGTGAGCAGCACACGAAGGATGACAGGGGTAAGGCTACCTTGGACTTAGTTACATCTTCTATAAATAGAGCATTCTCTGTAAGAGTATCAAATGAAGTTTTGATATTGCTTATGTTTATTACAGGCATTTCATTAAAAACACCTCATGATACATTGTGTTTGGATGAAAATTTACTGAAGTTGATGGTAAAATTTAATATGCTCTTTCTAGTGGATGCAGAACGTCTTGTGCAGTGGGTATAACCACACAATGCTCCACGATTTTCTATAATTGCCATTAATCTCTCTTCCAATTTCTTACTGTCACCAATGACAGTACTAGACACACCTTTATAAGCTAATGATATAATTTATTTAAGATGGGTCCAAGAGTTTTACTGGTAAGTCAAAGGTTAGATATATATTTAAAATTTAAGATTCCTGCCAAATGTTGTAACACTTAATATTTCTAGCATGATTATTAATGCATGTTTTTTTCTGAATATCTTTGCCAGTGGGAGGAATTATCACCAATTTAACTCTCTGCCAATCTGATGGTGGTAAAAAGAGAGTTCACTGTTATTTTAATTTTACTGAGTACAGTGAACCTGAGTGTAAGATATCTAGCTTTAACATTGGTGTGATCATAAAGGAGAGGCATGAACCTAAAGAGAACCCTTACATTGTTCTCCTTTTGCAAGGTAAATATTGACACTGACGCTTGGATGCTCACAGGGTCGCCTCTTCTTTGCTATTTATTGAACCATCAATATTTTGAACTTTATTTTTTCCTAACTATCTTCTTCTGAAATACAGGATATATACTGGGACCTTCTGTAACATACTGTTATGCAGACTTCAGTGACCCCTAAAACATGGCCAGTTATTTATTTGTTGCAAATATCCATGGTCACCAGGCAGTTGGTAGTGTTCTGCTAGATTTATAATTGGCTATACTTTCTCCATATGTCCACTACCAGAACCCAAAATTCCTCTAGCATATTAACAGGGCAATTTCATTCTTGATCTTAACAAGAAGCAACTATTAGAAATATTTTTAATAAAGTATGCAGATTCATGCTGGCAAACCAGTTATCTGAAAAAAACAAAAATGAAACAAAATGTATCTGTCACCTAGTTTCTGATGATTTTCATAGTTAAGATAGATAAAGGTCATGTCTACTTTACATTTCCAGAACATTAACAATCTGTCAGAACATTGGGAAAACTAAGAGAAGATAGTCATAAGACAAATACCGCATGAGTCTCTTGACAGAAGCTGTCTGACAGACCTGTATTTATAAAAAAACTGAGTAAAATTGCTATTGTTCTTTTGATGATGAGAGAAAGTGGGTGTTTTTTCAAAGTTATGATGGTTCAGTTTATACACAGTAAATCAGAGGTCATAGGTCTGATTTCTTGTGTTGTGCCTCTAGTTCACAGCACCACATGAAATCTTTACATTTTCATTACAGCAGGATTAATGTTGAATGTTTTTCCTTCAATCACAAATACCCAGTACTTAAAATTGGCTGTCAAAGGACCATTACTCCAAATACTAGCACACCATTAAAATATGGTTTTAGCATAATATGTGTCTATCTATCTATCTATCTATCTATCTATCTATCTATCTATCTATCTATCTATCTATCTATCTACCTATCTTTGTATATTTATTCATCTAAAGTCTAAGAATATATTATCGATTCTATATTCAAAAGACAATTATTACAAAGCATATTTGAATAGTAGAAAAACACATTTTGTGAAATGATAACAATCATTATTCTATAGATCACAGTGAAATATGTACAGCACAATTCACTCTTCTTTTAAATTTAATTTTATTTTTCCTTACTCACTTCACATCTTGTCCACTGCCACCTTCAAGTGACCCCCCCACAATGCTTCTCCTCCCACTTCTCCTTCTCTGAGTGGGTGGGGAAACCCTGGATATTTTATTTTAAGTGTATATGGTAAGCTTGAATGCATTTTATCTGTAGCATGTGATTACAGAGGTCAGACAATGCATTGGATCATCTGGAACTGGAGTTAGAGTTGTTTGTGAGCCACCCTCTGACTATGAGAACCCAAAGTCCGGTCCTCTGCAAAAACAGTAATTGCTTTCAATCACCAGCTATCTTTCCAGCCTTCTACTGTCCACTCTTAAATTGCTGAATGACCTAAAAAATAACTTTACTCAGTTTCATGATAATACATTTCCTAAGTTGAATGCGTTATTTGTCTAACTGTTTTAGTCCTCAGAGTGCCCTCTTTGTAAACTGTCTTAATTTTTCTTCAACAACATTTTGTCTTTATTTTTTTATCGGATATTTTCTTATTTACATTTCAAATGTTATCCCCTTTGCTGGTTTCCCATCCAAAAACACTCTATACCATCCCCCTCCCCCTTCTTCTATTAAGGTATTCCCCTACCCATTCACCTACCCCTTCCCACCTCCTGGCCCTGACATTCTCCCACACTGGGGGCTCCAGCCTTGGCAGGACCAAGAGCTTCTCATCCTATTAATGTCCAACAAGGCCATCCTCTGCTACATATGCAGCTGGAGCCATGGGTCTATTCAAGTGTACTATTTGGATGGTGGTTTAGTCCCTGGAAGCTCTGGTCATTTGCTATTGTTGTTCCTATGGGGTTGCAAACCCCTTCAGCTCCTTTAATCCTTTCTCTAACTCCTTTCTCTAACAGGGTTCTCAGTGGGAACCCTGTTCTCAGTTCAATGGTTGGCTACAAGCATCTGCCTCTGTATTTGCCATGTACTGGCAGAGCCTCTCAGGAGATAACTATATCAGGCTCCTGTCAGCATGCACTTCTTGTCATCCACAGTGGTGTCTGGATTTGGTGACTGTATATGGGATGTATCCCCAGGTGGGGCAGTCTCTGGATGGTCTTTCAGTCTCTGCTCCAAACTTTGTCTCATATTTCCTCCTAGGAACATTTTTGTTCCTCCTTCTAAGAAGGACTCAAGCATTTGCATTTTGATCATCCTTCTTCTTGAGCTTCATGTGGTCAGTGGATTATATCTTGGGTAACCCGAACTTTTGTGCTAATATCCAATTATCAGAGAGTACATATCATGTGCATGGTTTTTGTTGTTGTTGTTGTTGCTTTTGTGTGTGATTGGGTTAGCTCACTCAGGATAATATTTTCTAGTTACATTTATTTGTCTATGATTTTCATGAAGTCATTGTTTTAATAGATGAGGAGTACTCTATTGTTTAAATATACAACATTTTCTGTATCCATTCTTCTGTTGAAGGGCATCTGGGTTCTTTCCAGCTTCTGGCTATTATAAATAAGACTGCTATGAATATAGTGGAGCATGTGTCCTATACATATGTGTTGGAGCATCTTTTGGGTATATGCCCAGGAGAGGTATAACTGGGTCTTCGGGTAGTACTATGTCCAATTATCTGACGAACTGCCAGATTGATTTCTAGAGTGATTGTACAAGCTTGCAATCCCACCAACAATGGAGGAGTGTTCCTCTTTCTCCACATCCTCCCCAGCATGTGTTGATACCTGAGTTTTTGATCTTAGCCATTCTGACTGATATGAGGTGAAATCTCAGGGTTGTTTTGATTTGCATTTCCCTGATGACTAAGAATGTTGAACATTTCTTTAGGTGCTTCTCAGCCATTTGATATTCCTCAGTTGAGAATTCATTGTTTAGCTATGTATCCCATTTTTAATAGTATTATTTGGCTCTCTGGAGTCTAACCTCTTGAGTTCTTTTTATATATTAGATATTAGCCCTCTACAGGATGTAAAGACCTTTCCCCAATCTGTTGGTTGCTGTTTTGTCCTAATGACAGTGTTATTTGCCTTACAGAAGATTTGCAATTTTATGAAGTCCCATTTGTTGATTTTTGATCTTAGAGCAAAAGCCATTGGTGTTCTGTTCAGGAAATTTTCCCTGGTGTCCATGTGTTCGAGACTCTTCCTCAAATTACTTTCTATTAGTTTGTATGTATCTGGTTTGATGTGGAGTCCTTGAACCACTTGGACTTGAGCTTTGTACAGGGCAATAAGATTGGATCGATCTGCATTCTTCTACATCCTGACTTCCAGTTTAACCAGCATCATTTGCTGAAAATGCTATCTTTTTACCATTGGATGGTTTTAGCTCCTTTGTCAAAAGTCAAGCGACCATTGTTGTGTGTGGGTTCATTACTGGGTTTTCGATTCTATTCCACTGATCTACCTTCCTGTCTCTGTACCAATACCATACAGTTTTTATTACTGTTGTTCTGTAATACTGCTTGAGGTCAGGGATAGTGATTCCCTCAGAAGTTCTTTTATTGTTGTGGATAGCTTTTGCTCTCCTGGGTCTTTTGTTATTCCAAATGAATTTGCAAGTTGATCCTTTTAATTCTATGAAAAATTTAGTTGGAATTTTGATGGGGATTGCAATGAATCTGTAGATTGCTCTTGGCAAGATTATAGTATTAATCCTGACAATCCATGAGCATGGGAGATCTTTCCATCTTCTGAGACGATCTTCAATTTCTTCAAGATCTTCAATTTCTTTTTCAGAGACTTGAAGTTCTTGTCATACAGATACTTCACTTACTTTGTTAGCGCCACAGTGAGGTATTTATTATTATTTTTATTATTTGTGACTATCATGAAGGGTATCATTTTCCTAATATCTTACTCAACTTATTTTTCCTTTTAGTAGAGGAAGGCTACTGATTTTTTTTTAGTTAATTTTATATTCAGCCGCTTTGCTGAAGTTGTTTTTGAGGTTTCGGAGTTCTCTGTTGGTAACTTTGCAGTCACTAAAGTATACTATCCTATCATCTGCAAATAGTGATATTTTGTCTTCTTCCTGTCCAATTTGTATCCCTTTGTCCTTTTGTTGTCTGATTACTCTGGCTAGAACTTCAAGTACTACATTGAACAGTTAGGGAAATGATTTTCAAAATTTAATTTTATTTTCATTCGATAGTGTTTATATTTTGAAATCTTCCTTCATTCTAGAACTATGAACTGTGACATTCTAACTGAATAGTATGAGTTTTCATATATATATGTATATACATGATATTCATATGTAACTAAATTGAACATATGAGTTCAGGTTAACACCTTTTTTTCTGATTGACAGTATAATAAAAGAAATAAGTTTATTTTTCTGAGCATCTTCCCTCAATAATACAATGGAATCAGGAAGAAGTGAGTTATTATTATTTTTATTTAAAGATAAATAGTATTCATTACAGCAATTTTGCATTCATAGCAAAACTGATTAGAAAGTACAAATTTTCCAAATTTCTCCACCCTTAACATCCCTATTGCTAATATCCTGTGCACAGAGCTACTTTTAGTATTAGCAGTAAATCTACATTAGTATATTTTGTGAGTTTTGAATACTATTTTTCTACTCTTCCAGATGAATGTTGAATTTACTGGGGTGGGATTTTAAAACCTGAAATGCTGTTTTTCTTTAGGCCTTCAACATAAAACCTGGCAAAGAGGACATAAACAAGTTTATTTCTACAATAGTGCAAAGAGTCTCTTAATGATTACAGGGATAAATCACATTTATTTACCAACTACTTCATTGGCAAGGTTACCAACATGCCAACCTCTTGACTATCACACTGTAGAGCTGCATATCACGTGGCCTATTGTTCATTTACACCAAGAGATTATGCTTGAACATCATGAAAAACAAATGTGTGTCCTTAGTATGACATCGCCACAGTAGAATTTTGAGTTTAAGATTATCACTAATTATTACAGGAAAAACCTGTCTAACATTCTTTTTAGTTTTTTTGTTTTGTTTTGCTTTTTGCTTCTTGTTTTTTGTTTTTGTTCTTTTTTGTTTGTTTTCATTTGTCCTCTGAACAGAAACAATAGATCTTGGCTTCTGAGTGTCACAGTAACTGAAATGTCTGAAAATATTTCATTTTCATCAAAATTTCATTTGAGACCATAACTGTGCTTAGTGGATGAAGTCCTACGTGAATGTGTACTATGGACATGAACATGACCATGAAGAGAGTCCCAGTGTCTCAGACCCATGGGAATGGCAACACATTCCCTGGCTCAGGCTCAGAGTTATGGCAAAGTCTTAGTAGTTCAACTACAGATGCTATGATTAGTTGACCATTAGTTAAAACCAGTGCATGCAGGACATATGAACCACAGCTTTTACCACCCTGGTGACTGGGATCTGAAACTACTCCTCTATAGAGATCTCGTATTGACACTAGCTAACTTAACACCTCTACCTATTGGCAATAAACCCTTCTCCTTGCTCAGAGACACATAATAAGAGGCACCAAGTTTCTAGGTTGCTGGTTCATTTCCATCAGAGTACCTGACCCACCTGAACTCAGCTTTTTTTAACAGGGGTTTTTGTTCTGCCCTTTTGTCATCTCCTTATTGCTCTGTTCAGGCAAACTTTAAAGCCACATGGGTCACAGAACATAAGATAGCATGGCCTATTGTATATACACAGATGTCAATATGTAGAAATATTCAGAAGCCACAGTAATCAATTATCATAAAATATTTTTCTACAATCCAAGATACATTTTCCCTAGTGGGAAACATCATTTCTTTGGAATTTGATTTCTGCTCTAATAGCAGACAAATCTGTATATAATCAAAAAGCAAGGTATGTAATGCTCACTACACATTTTCAGGGGCTCTGCTCTTCCAAATCTGTCAAAACCAGAAAGCAAGTAATGTATCTGTGCTCTCATTACTTTCCTTTGTTTAGAATAGCTTTGTCTCATATACGGAGAATAATTTCCACCAGACAAAATATGATCTCATTATCACCTAAATAGAAATGTAGACGAGTCAATGATTTCTGAGTAATTTGTACAAATGCCTAAAGAATAATCAATTCTATTTATAAGAATACCACATTTTCAAATACCAATGAAGTACAAACACACAGTGTCTGGTATCCAATCAGAAATTGGTAAGTGAAGTAAGAAAAAAAAAAAAAAATATATATATATATATATATATATATATATATATATATATATAAAAGGCCGAGGGAAACATGATCAATTGTAATAGAATCAGAAGTAACACAATCCAATTATCAACCAAGTACATTAAAATGGGGCTGAGGAGATCACTACATTAAAAATGTACTATGAAACAGAACAGAGAGTTATCAGGAAAAAAATTACTAAGAAATATTTTATAGTTGTTTGACATCATAAGCCATCATATCAATGTAAAATAAAATTAGAGATGTCATCTTACCCCAGTCAGAATAGCTCAGAGAGAGAAAGAGAGAGGGGAGACAGGAGAGAGAGGGAGAGGGATAAGGAGAGGGAGAAATGGGGAGAGGGAAAGGGAGAGGGGCAGGAACAGCGAGAGAAGTAAATAATAACAAATGTGGGCAGGAACCCTCATGATCTGGTTGTGGAAGTGAGAGACCAGATCTTTTGAATTAAGACTCCATCTAGAGTACCTGACTTAGGTTGAACTCAAGTTAAGTAACAAGGCCTCTACATGACTGCTTGGACATTTTGGCCCACATCCATGGAACCAGACCAGATCTTCAGGATAGCCCCTTGATGGATGCAGAGGTAATATGGTTAACCAATGACAATAGCCTCATTCAGGATGGACAGAGTATGATGGGGCCGTGGTGTTCTCAAACTCTGAGATCATATGAGTAGAGTCACTCCCAACAAGACCTTCAGTCCAGAAAGCTAAACTGATAGCTCTCACCAAGGTACTAGAACAAAAGGAAAAAGACAGAGACACAGAGAGCCAATATACCTTTATTCCTGCTCAGGCCCATGGATCTATTTATAGAGAAAAAGACCTTCTGCCAGCAGGAAAAAAAGACTATAAAAAAT